>NC_089017.1:28026060-28260768 GCF_963932015.1 Anas acuta
CCTTTCCTTTCCTTTCCTTTCCTTTCCTTTCCTTTCTCCTCTCCTGTCCTTCCTTTTTAAGTAGGTATTAAATAAATATTTAGTATCACAGAATCACAGAATTTCTAGGTTGGAAGAGACCTCAAGATCATCGAGTCCAACCTCTAACCTAACACTAACAGTCCCCACTTAAACCATATCCCTAAGCTCTACATCTAAATGTCTTTTGAAGACTTCCAGGGATGGTGACTCCACCACTTCCCTGGGCAGCCCGTTCCAATGTCTAACAACCCTTTCGGTAAAGAAGTTCTTTCGGTAAAGAAGTTCTTCCTAAGATCCAACCTAAAACTCCTCTGGCACAACTTAAGCCCATTCCCCCTCGTCCTGTCACCAGGCACGT
The DNA here is from genome assembly GCF_963932015.1 of Anas acuta. Lineage (NCBI taxonomy): Eukaryota > Metazoa > Chordata > Aves > Anseriformes > Anatidae > Anas > Anas acuta. Next base: position 28,026,440 of record NC_089017.1, read on the forward strand.
GGGAGAATAGACCAACCCCCACCTCGCTACAGCCTCCTTTAAGGTTTCTGTAAAGAGCAACAAGGTCACCCCTGAGCCTCCTTTTCTCCAGGCTGAACAAGCCCAGCTACCTCAACCGCTCCTCGCAGGACTTGTTCTCCAGACCCCTCACCAGCTTCATCACCCTTCTCTGGACCCGAATAGTAAGTACTATTTATTTAGTAAATGGAAAAAAAAAAAAAAAAAAAAAAAAAAAAAACCACCTTAAAGGTACAGACGTTGAAATTTCGTTTTCTTTCTGCCTTCCTCCCCTCTCTAGAGTAGTAAAGAGGACAGAGAGGAACAGAAACAGCAGAATTCACTGGAAGGCAGTAGGTTCCTGATGGGCTCACTGGTGGCTCAGTGCTGCTGTAAGGATCATGACTTGCTTCACTGCTGCTTGGTTTTAAGGAATAATCTCTGTATCATCTTGTATATATATACATATACATATATATACATATATATATATATATATATACTTGTGTGTGTATAGATAGATAGATAGATAGATAGATAGATAGATAGATAGATAGATATACTTTGCATGAAAAAGAAGCAGTTTGCCCCTCTCTTATATATTGTTTGGGAATAAGAATTCACAGAATAAATATATTTTAAGAGTCAGCAGGTTAAAACACTGCCTGTGTCTATGGTATTGCGATAAAAGATTGCATTACATACATAATATATAGATATTAAGCACCATCGCAACCAGAGGCATTCAAAAGAGCGTAAAAGAAAGGAAAGATTCACTGGAGGTTGAAACAATGGCTTTCGATACTGTCTCACATGACATCCTGCTAGCAAAGCTGTGAAAGTGTGGCATAGACAAGTGGACATTAAGGCAAGATGAGAACTGGCTGACTGGCCAAGATCAGAGGGTGGTGATCGGCAGTGCAGTCTGGGTGGAGACCTGTGACTAGCAGTGTTCCCCAGGGGTTTGTGCTGGGTCCAGTCTTGTTCAGCACCTTCATCAATGACCTCAATGAGGTCAGAAATGAGTGTGCACCCTCAGCAATTATGCCAGTTACTAAAAGCTGGGAGAAGTCAAGAGAGGTGATCCTGCCCCTCTACTCTGCCCTGGTCAGGCCTCACCTGGAGTACTGTGTCCAGTTCTGGGTTCCCTGGTACAAAAAAGACAGGGATCTCCTGGAAAGAGTCCAGAAGAGGGCCACACAAAGATGATACGGGGCCATAGAAGAATACGGAGCATAGAAGATACGGAGTATCTTTCCTATGAGGAAAGGCTGAGAGACCTGGGTCTGTTCAGCTGACCTGGGTCTGTTCAGCCTTGAGAAGAAAAGATTGAGAGGGAATCTTACTAATGTTTACAAGTATCTTAAGTGAGGGAGACAGAGGGATTTGGCCAACCTTTTTCAGTGGTTTGTGGGGGACAGGACAAGGGTCAATGGTCACAGATTGTTAATTGGCTAGCAGATGGCAGGTCACACAAAACAGATATACAGAAATACTTATCTGGAATTTTTTCCCGATACATGGATGAATTTTCTTTTTAAAATGTTGCAAAATCTTGTCCTTATTTTTATTTCAGTGACATGTATCATATAAAATATAAGTTCTTCTCCTTACTGTTTAGCACTTATACATGCTAAGATATTTTTGATGGCTTGCACCATACACATTTGACCTTATATTAATTCTCCTCTCAAGAAGAAATCTAGAATCATTTTTTATTGTTGTTTAGACATGTTATAATTTTTGTATCTTTGCCCAAGATTGAACTGTGCATAACTGTCCAATATCTCAAGTGCAGTCACTCTAGAGCAACAATATCACTCTGAACAGCTCTGTTTCAAGTTCTGAAACTCGAATGTGTATTGGTGACTTCATGCACCAATTCACTCTGAAAACGTTTTTCTAGTTCTCCATTAATCAGGACTCTATAATGTTTGTCCCTATTCTTTTAAGTCAAAATTATAATTAACCTAATGAGAAAAGTAAAACTTAAATGTAGTTCTTTTAACACACACTTAGATGTGTAAAGGCTAGTCTGTTTCTGACACCTTACTGTTTGTTGCATTTCCAGCAACATAACTTGTTCATGAATATTTTTCATCTATATTACTCAGTTACCATTTCTGTCTCAGGTATATTGTTTTCTGCTTTAAATTCAAATTATAACTGTATTAATTTTGAATATATATATGTTTACCTTATTAATTGCATATGAAATGAAGAACTCCCAGCTCCTACCTTAACAATTTTTCCAGTTGTTTTGTAATCTGCCTTTTTGTATTGAATTGTCCACTTATTTTTTTTTATTTTTTTTTTTTTTTAATCTTTCGATTCTCCATATTTCTCATTAGGTTTCAGCAGCTATGTGAGTGAATCTAACACCTCTGCAGAGAAGCTGTCTCACTTCTAAACTGTTTCTGGATATGTAATTTTACTGTTTTCTCTATCTTGGCTCTGCATCTCTCTGTAAGTCAGACCAACTAAGTAAGTCCTCAGAATTCTGTCTTGGAAAATAGGGCAGGGCAGGGCAGGGCAGGGCAGGGCAGGGCAGGGCAGGGCAGGGCAGGGCAGGGCAGGCAGGGCAGGGCAGGGCAGGGAAGGGAAGGGAAGGGAAGGGAAGGGGAAGGGAAGGGAAGGGAAGGGAAGGGAAGGGAAGGGAAGGGAAGGGAAGGGAAGGGAAGGAAGGGAAGGGAAGGGAAGGGAAGGGAAGGGAAGGGATCTGTATTCTTAAAATATTCACCTATATAAGTTTTGATCTTCTGCTGATTTAAATAAAAGTCAAATCTTTCATTAACTTGTATGACGTGGAACTTTGTCTTTTGTATCTTTATTTTTTTATTTTTTATTATTTTAAATTGATGTGCTGGCAAAAAAAAAAAAAAAAAAAATGGATGCATGTTCCAGCAACAAGATTAGATAAGTAAAAGAATATCCACTGAGATTTGTATAGTGTTCATTTATTTTCATTTTACATCCACTCACATGTTCATAGTGATGGGAAAAAAAAAAACAAACAAAAAAAAAACACCACCACCAACAAGAACAATAACAACAAAAAAAAACTCCAACAGTGAAATGACTTTGACTAATCTGACTGTATTGCTCAGTAAAGTTTGGCAGGAATCTCACAGAATGGGCTGAACACCTGTGCCATATAGGAATGGAAGGCTGCTGTGGACCATATGTTTGGAAAACAGCCCAGGAAGGCTTCCCAGAAGCAGGATGGACAGCATCAGGAGTTATGCAAGAAAAGAGTCTATCTGTCACAGATTTATCAACATTTGAGCTAACTGTGAAAAAGAAAAAGAAAAAGAAAAAGAAAAAGAAAAAGAAAAAGAAAAAGAAAAAGAAAAAGAAAAAGAAAAAGAAAAAGAAAAAGAAAAAGGAAAAGAAAAAGAAAAAGAAAAAAAAGAAAAAAAGGAAAGAAAAAGAAAAAGAAAAAGAAAAAGAAAAAAAAAAAAGAAAAGAAAAAGAAGAAGAAGAAGAAAAGGAAAAAGAAAAGAAAAAGAAAAAGAAAAAGAAAAAGAAAAAGAAAAAGAAAAAGAAAAAAAAAGAAAAAGAAAAAAAGAAAAAGAAAAAGAAAAAGAAAAAGAAAAAGAAAAAGAAAAAGAAAAAGAAAAAGAAAAAGAAAAAGAAAAAGAAGTGTATTGCCCAGCAGGGAAACAAAGCATATACAGCCAAATAGTGTCAGAGTGCATAAATCATATCCTTTAGTTGAGTAATATTGTTACAGTCAATGCCATGTACAAATAGTGACTGTTCATGACTTTAGAACTAAATCTACCACATATATGCTAAAGCTAAATAATCGGTAACCAAATTATGCAAACTGTAAAATGTTCACAGGCTTTTTTTTTCTTTTCTTTTTTTTTTTTTTTTCTTTTTTAGAGGGTGGAAAGGAGAAACCTAAAAGAAGAAAGGTAAACAATTCTGATGGGAAAACTGCATGTCTGCAGGCGATCTTTGAAAATGCAAACAATCTTCTGTTTTTAAATATGATTGAAAAACAAAATCCACTTCTTTCCAGGAGAAATCTGGTAAGTATTCATTTTAAGATTTTGTGGAATTTGCATTAAAAACAAACAAACAAAAACACAACAAAAAAGGGTAATTCATAATTATATTCACATAATAGCATTTAGAAAGATAAAGCATATATTGGGAAAAATAAAGTAAAGATACAGAACCTTGATTGGGAGTATATCATTTTCATATTTTTTCCTAGTTTTAATCACAAACTAAATTAATAACTTTATTTTATTTAATACTTCAGTATCTATAGCACTGCTGTTGTTACCTGTGTAAATGAACAAATTTGAAAGACTGTATGAGAAATAATTAACATAGGACTAGTGTAATGGGATTTTGTGTGGCAGACTCAACAGGAACTAAGTGCTTAATGATACAGGTATTTTCAAATTTTCACATATATGAAGAGGCCATGCTCTTCAGCTCATTCTTTAACTGGAGCTTTTTGACCTTCTCCTGTAAAGAAGTATGCATGGAGAAAGAACATGGCCTGCATGGAAAAGACATGCTCATGTTGTAAGAGCAGAGTTGCTATTTTCACCTGAATCAGACATGTGATAAAGGAATGTATCATATGTCTTCTGTTGAGCACTATGAAGTAGGCTTAGAAAATGAGCTTGGTGAACAGTTGAAAACTTCGGACAAACAAATAGAAATTCAAATAATCATTTACTCATCTTTTACTCTTTATAGTTTATAAAGATATATATAAAACTGATAAAACTGTTTTCTTCTTCTTCTTCTTCTTCTTCTTCTTCTTCTTCTTCTTCTTCTTCTTCTTCTTCTTCTTCTTCTTCTTCTTCCTCTTCTTCTTCTTCTTCTTCTTCTCTTCTTCTTCTTCTCTATTTGAATTGCAACTCCTTGTTTCTAAATAGTCTCACAAATTTTGGTGATAAAAAGATCTGAATGTTATTGACCAGACCTTCTGTTACCTGCTTGAAAAGACCTGGAAGTGGTGAAATTTGCAAGAAGAACTGATGGTATTGAATATACACTACAACCTTTCATTAAAACTCTGCATTAAACCATGTGAGGGCCACATGGAATATTGTGTCCAGTTCTGGGCTCCCCAGTACAAGAGGGACATAGAACTACTGGAGCGAGTTCAGAGGAGGGCTATGGAGATGATTAGAGGACCAGAGCACCAGAGCTGAGAGAACTGGGCCTGTTCAGCCTGGAAAAGAGAAGACTGAGAGGAGACTATAAATATCTGTATATTTATAAATATACAGATATTTAAATATCTGTATATAAATATCTGACGTATATAAATATCTGACGAAAGGGTATTGAGAGGATGGAGTCACTCTCTTTTCACTTGTTACCAGTGACAGGATGAGAGGCAATGGGCACAAACTGAAGCACAGGGAGTTCCATTCGAATATGAGGGAGCACTCCTTTACTGTGATGGTGACAGAGTACTGGAACAGGTTGCCCAGAGAAGTTGTAGAGTCTCCTTCTCTAAAGATATTCAAAACCTGCCGGGATGTCATCCTATGCAATGTGTTCTGGGTGATCCTGTTCAGTGGGGGGAATGGACTAGATGATCTTCAGAGATCAACCATTCTGTGATTCGGTGATTCTGCCTTTCTGCCTTTATCAACTTGGAAATGAACAAACAAAAAGTAAAACAAACCAACCCTCCTTCCCCCCTGCCCCCCCCCCCCCCCCCCCCCCCCCGTTTTTTCCTTTTTTTTTTTTGACTGGAGATTCTAGTACTCTTTTTTCAAGTTTCCTCTCAATTCCCTCACTGGCTGGGTATAAACAAAAACAAACAAACAAACAAACAAATGAAAAATCATTACCAGCTTCTGGGAAAAACAAGAACATTGTCTACAATGCAAATAAATAATTGGCCTGAGTAGTTCTGTGGCTGTTCATAGATGTGATCTTTAGAGAACAAAATGAAGATGCGGTTACAGGCACAAGTCCCTGTAGCCTAACACTGAAAAAAGCTTACCTTGTGCAAAACATATAACTCAGATCCAGAAAAAATCAGTGAATAACCAGATTCCAGTGGAAATTTATGAACAGTTACACACATACATTAGAGTCAGGTATTTATAAAATTCAATATTCATTGAGTTTAGTGATCATTAAATGTCACATCTCCTTCCTTCAGAAACATTAATGAGGAAATGTCTTTTCATTTGGTACAGAAATAATAATTTTATCCTCTGCCAATATATGGATGATTATGGAAGGGAGAGAAATGTTTTTGTGTTGATTAAGATGATACTAAACTAAAAGGAAAGTGTTTCAAAACCCACTCACCTGATGTTATTAAGTAGTAGAAGGAAACTTATAAATCACTATTCATTTTGAATCACATAAAATAATCATGTCTAACTAGGACCATATTATTTCATTATTCATCTTGTTTTATTGGAAGCAATCCAAAATGCTAAGTCGTAATATATAGTCTATCACAGAATACTCTGCTATGTGCTGGCACCTCTTTTGGTTTAAACAATTTCCTTCCTGCTTTCCATCTTTGAATATCAGAGACTTTTGTTTAAAAATTCATTGAATATGCAGCTCTGTCATAGAAAATGATGGTACAAAAAAGACAAGGATCTCCTGGAAAGAGTCTAGAAGAGGGCAACAAAAATGATACAGGGCCTGGAGCATCTTCCCTATGAAGAAAGGCTGAGAAACCTGGATCTGTTCAGCCTGAGAAGACTGAGAGGGGATTTCATCAATGTGCATAAATACCTGAGGTGTGGGAGTCAGAGGGATTTGGCCAACCTCTTTTCAGTGGTTTGTGGGGATAGGATAAGGGGTAATGGCCACAAGATGGAGCACAGGAAGTTCTGCAACAACATGCAAAAGAACTTCGTGGTGGGGGTGATGGAGCACTGGAACAGGCTGCCCAGGGACGTTGTGGAGTCTCCTTCTCTGGAGATATTCAAGTCCCATCTGGATGTCTACATGTGCAACCTGCTCTATGGAACCTGCTCTGGCAGGGGGGTTGAACCGATGATATTTTGAAGTCCCTTCCAACCCCTACAATTCTGTGATTCCATGATAATGGTTTCTGGACATGAATATGTCTTTTATTCTGAACTTCTAGGATTGTCTGATATCTGATGGAGACAAGGAGACTTAGTATTCTTCCATTAAATTATTCTTAATAGTTTGGAATCCAAGGCTGAGAATATTTTGTGTGTGTTCATATATATATATATATACTTTTTTTTTTTTTTTCCTAAATGGTTATAATAAAATTTTAGTTCATTATTCACCTAAAATAAATATTCATTATTATTCACCTAAAATAAATGTGTGCATGCTTCTTATGCTTCTTTAGAGAAAATTACGTTGTGTTTTGTTTGTTTGTTTGTTTGTTTGTTTTAACATGCAATGAGTGCTAAGGGTTTTTTTATTTTTATTTATTTATTTTTTTTTCCATCTACCCTTTATTCTCATCAAGCTTTCTTAAACTCTTAAGTTCTGGTAAAATCAAAGCTTTGTGAGTAAAGCTTTTCCTCTATATATCAATTATATAGTCCATTTCTGAGTGACAGCATCCCAATACTTTTTAAAAACTTATCTACATATGCTGAAGCTCAGTACTCCTTTTGAAATCTATTACTCATAATCACTAAGAGCTCTTTATTCTTGAAATGAATATTTTGTCATTTTTTTAGTTACTGGTTACACATTGTTTTCCCCATAGCAAATTTTCCTGAGTATCACAAATGACAAAAAGGAAAAAGATGCAACAGAAGTGCTAAATAACATTCTACTATAAAAGGACAATAAGTACTATTTCAGCATTTACAATAGAAACTGACAATAATCCACATTAAATCCAGTCAGTGGAATTGCAGCAAGTAGTTTGGCCAAGATTCACAACTGATATAAAATTGGCGGATTTGTATGGAAGTCAGCAAAACTATGCTGAATTCCATCAACTAAGCATTGAGTTTCTTGGTTGGAAGAATGTATTTTTATCTTAAAACAGTAAATGAATGGTACTTTTTTCATTAAGGACAATAGCTTTTCTATAAAAAAAAATATTCTACTGTTTTATCTAATATGTGTCAGGTGTGTCAATCGGAAAATGTTCTAACTTGTAAAGAAAATTAAAGAAGATGCTGAAAATAAAGTAGAATAGCCAAATGTAGTAGTAGTACAGCAAAATGTAGTTGTACATTGAGAAACTTGACTGACAGATTTCCATACCTGAAATATGTTTAGTCAATATTATAAATACTGTAAAAAGAAAGGAAACTACAGAACTGTAGGAATGCAGAGAGCAAAAATTTTAAAATCAGTTAATAAAAACATGATGACAAATGAAATTCTCAGGTAAGACACAAACTTCTTAGTGTTGGTTTATTATTATATATATATAATATGTATATATATATAACGTATTATAATGTATATAATATAATATGTATGTATATAATATATGTATTATATAAACATATACGTAATATGTATACATTATGTATATGTATAATATATAAAAACTATATATGTGGTTTATTATAATATATTATTATATATTATATATTATTATTGTATATCATTATATATATTATGTTGTTATATCTAGCTATTGTATGTTGCAATATATCAAATGCATTCAATGTCATTTAAAGGAAGTTTGCAAAGTTTGTTTTTATATAATGTATAATAAATTATATAAAGTGTATAAAGCTAATATATGCTTAAAAAACAATTTTAGGAAACCTTATGTGGAAATGATGACATACCATAATTAAACGTGCTATCAAATGTATCTGTAAGCACATTTGCTTGTTTAAATTATTGCCTGATCTTCTATGTTAACAGAAATGATGCATCATGTTTGAGTTTTCATACAAAGAAGAAAAATGAACATGTTTCCTGGAGCTCTTCATATCTGTGTCTGTCTTTCAGTGGTTTGAAACTGAGTACAAGTCCAGGAACTTAGACACAAATGCTCACTTCCATCATTCCTTCTCAGTATGTGCCTGCCATAAGATGTTTTTGATGTTTGTCCTATGACAGCACTGATCTGGTAAAACTCCAGCACTGGAAGGGGATAATGGTACTGACAGATAGAGTAACAACACAACATGATGATACATATTCTACTTGGAGTAATTGAAGAAATTTTATATTCAGCTATCCTTCCTTACTTTGCCCCTCTTATCTGTCACTTCATTTATTTATTTATTTATTTTTCAGACACTTTGTTTTGTTTTGGTTTTTGTCCTGGTTTCAGTTAGAACAGAATTAATTTTCTTCCTAGTAGCTGGTGGAATGCTGTGTTTTGGCTTAGGATGAGAAGAGTGCTGATAACACCCCGATGTTTTAATTGTTGCAGAGCAGTGCTTACACCAAGCCAAGGACGTCTCAGCTTCTCGTTCTGTCCTAGTAGGCAGGCTAGGGGTGCAGCAGGAGCTGGGAGGGGACAGACCCAGAACAGCTGACCCAAACTGGCCAAAGGGGCATTCCATACCATCTGGGGTCATGCTAAACAACACATAAGGGTGGCCAGCCAGTGGGGGAGGGGGGTGGCTGCTCGGGAATAGTCTGGGCAGCGGTCAACGGGTGGTGAGCAATTGTATTGTGCATCACTTGTTTCATACATTACTATTATTATTATTATTAACTAATTAATTAATTTCCTGTCTTAATAAACTGTCTCTATCTCAACTCACAGGCTTTATTTTCCTGTTTCTCTCCCCCATCCCAGAGAGGTGTTTAGCTGCCAACTGGGTTAAACCACAACAGCTTTGTAGCTATTCTTGAAGCACTGTGCACCATCATGGCCTGGCCCCCTTCCACTCATACATTGCAAACTTATTTTCCTGTTTATTGTAGTGGATTTATGTGGCAAGATTTTGGTAGCAGGGGGCCATAGGGGTGGTTTCTGTGAGAAGAATCTAGATGCTGCCCTGTGTTAGGTAAGGGTCCCGCTGCTGGCCAGAGACGAGCCAATAAGTGATACTGTTTGCACCTCTGCGAGAGCAAGAGTGAGAGGAGTGAGAAACAGCCTTGCAGGTGCCAAGGTCAGTGAAGAAAGAGGTGGAGAGGTGCTCCAGGTGCTGGAGCAGGAGTCCCCTGAAGCCTGTGGAGAACCATAGTGAAGCACAGTCCCCCTGCAGCCCATGGAGTACTACAGTGGAGCAGGGTTACACTCTGAAGCCTGTGGAGAAGACGATGGTGGAGCAGGTGGACCTGAAGGATTCTGTGGCCTGTAGAGAACTCCTGCTGGAGCAGATTCTGGGATGGACCTATAGCCCATGGAGAGGAGCCCGTGCAGGAGCAGGTGACCTGGCAGGAGCTGCTATCCATGGGGTATACAGGTTGAAGCAGTTTGCTTCTGCTGGATGGGCACTATGGTAAGGACCCATATCTGGAGCACTTCTTGAAGAGCAGTTGCTTGTGGGAAGCCCACACAGGATCAATTTGGCAAGGATGACATCCTGTGGGAAGGACCCCATGGCACAGGGGATGAGAGTAACCACGAAGGAGTGGCAGAAACAAAGTGCTACAGACTAATCACAACCTCCATTCCCCTGCACTGTTTGGCAGGAGGACGTGGAAGAGGGTGGATGGGGGGGAAGGAATTTTTGTTTTCTTTCCTTTGTTTCTCGCTTCTCTAGCTTGTTAGTAATTGGCAATAAATCTTACTGCCTCCCTACTCTGAGTCTGTTTTGCCCGTCACGATAATTGTTGAGTGATCTTCCCACTCTTATTTCAACCATTGAGCCCTTTGCGTCATATTTTCTCCCTGATCCTCCTTTAGGAGAGGGAGTGAGAAAGCGGCTGAAGTGGAACTCATCTGCCCACCTGAGTAAAACCACCACATTTATTAACATTTATTTCCAAAATACTGCTGAGACAGCCTCAGGGGCAGACCCACAAGAGCAGTGCGCATAATGCTCCTGGTAGGAGAAAAAGGCCTCTCCTCCCTCACCTTTCATGCCAGTAGTTATTTGCTTTCGCATTTAAATATCTTGTGTATCTCCTGTTGCATTCAGAGGTGGTATTTAAGCCTTAATAGCATTAATGGGTAGAAATTTTGTGTGGTTCTTAACACAGAAGTAATCAGTATCTCTAACCCCTGTTCTTGCATTTCAGTTAGAGAATTTTCCTACTAATAACACAAGAAAATCCCAGAAAATTTTCTTCCAAAAGATCAGGATGGCTTCTGAATTTCTTTAAAAGAGCTTGCACTGTGGCATTTCTAGTGTTCCATATTTTCTTACGCAAGTATATATTGTCCTTCCTGGATAGCTTCAGGATGAAATAAGCATATGAACAAGAAGAGTCAGAGACATTATTTTCATCAATTAAATAAATTAGTTCGTTGGAGTTTCTATATATTCATTTCCACATAAAGGAAATGAACAAGGCCTTCACAGAATCAGAGAATCATTGAAAATCACTTTCCATTGGAATCACTGGAGTCATTTTCCATTGATTGGAAAAGACCTCCAAGATCATCTAGTCCAATCACCCACCTACCACTAAACAATGTCCCTAAGTACCTACGTACCCTTACCTTACACACCTCCAGGGATGGTAATCTCACCACTTACCTAGGCAACTTGTTCCAATGCCTAACTACTCCATCTGAGGAGATTTTCTTTTCCTGATTTCCAACTTGAAACTCCCCTGCTGCAACTTGAGGCCATTTCCTCTTGTTCTATTGCTAGGTACCTGGGAGAAGAGGCTGACACCGAGCTCCCCACAGCTTCCTTTCAGGTAGTTGTAGAGAACAAGGAGGTCTCCCCTGAGCCTTCTCTTCTCTAAACTAAGCAATCCCATTTCCATTAGCTGCTCCTCATAAGACGTGTTCCAGACCCTTCACCCTTCTTTTCCTTTGATCTGTTATCCTGACCACATCTTTCAGTTTAAGATCACTCCTTCTTTTCAAGTGTTATATTTCACAGTTATATTACTGACTTCATTGGTACCAGGTTATTATATATATATATATATATTTCTATTTTTAAAATATTACCTAATTTTCTTCCTTAGGGTTTATTCTGCAGTTTAAATTTCTTACCCAGATCTTATTTCTCTCACTTGGGACTGTTAAATACTTAGAGAATCTCACTAAAGATCTCAAAAAAATAAATCCCATTAAACTAACACCCATGCTTTTTCCTTGTTTATTTTTACCAGTGGATCAAGATGTTGCTTTGTTTGTGACTTTTATACACATACAGAAAAAGGTTTTTTTTGGTATGAAACTGTGAGAACTGAAGTAATTAAGGAAAATCCCCAGCCAGAGGAGATATTATTGCTATCATAATTGTTGTTTTTATGTCATTACTATTGTTACTTAACAATACATATATATATATATTTATCTTTATGTTATTTCAAATAACTTGACAAAATGTGAGAGAAATAAACTTGCAGGCACTAACGTCCATGAAGAAGTGGGGGAGGAAGTGCTCCAGGTGCCAGTGCACAACTTCCCCTGCAGCCCTTGGAGAAGACCACAATGGAGGCTGTTCCCCCCTGCATAAAGAAGCCTACCATGGGGCAGGCGAATCTGGTCTGAAGGAAGTTGCAGCCCATGGAGAGCTCTCATGTGAACAGGCCATGGGCTAGAACTGTAGCCTAGGACCCCTATAGGAACTACTTCAGATAATCTGAAGTGTGATGGAAGCCACAGTTTAAACAGTTCAAGAACTGTATCCTATGTAAAGAACCCCATACTGGAACAGAAGAAGAGAATGAGGATGAAGGAATGGCAGAGATGAAGAATTACAAGTGACTGTAATGCCCACTCCACATTTTTCTGTGACACTTTTTGGGGGGAGAAGAAGAGAGTGGGTAGAGGGAAGGTGATTTTAGCTTTATTTTACTTCTCACTGCTCTCGTCTGTATCAAAAATTATTAAATTACATTATTCTCCTTATAGAGAGTATATATATATTATACTGAGTCTGTTTTGTCCATAATGGTATTTGGTGAATGAAACCCCTGTTCTTATCTCTATACATAAGCTTTTTATTATTTTTTTTTTTTTCATTGCATTTCCTTCCCTTTTCTTTTGAGGAGGTGGAGTAGGAGAGTAGCATAGTGGAGGTGAGCTTCTCGTTAGTATAAAACCACCAAATATTTATTGTGTGTGATAAGGTAGGAGATGAGAAGAACTGCATTTGATTTTCAGAGAAAGAACAAGCAATGAATTTATGACAGTTAGAAAAATCTGTTTTTCACTTGCTAATGAGTAAAATTGATAAGGAAGTCAGCGATGAAAATAAACACAGAAAAGCAGGACATAATTTTGTGTTGGTTATTCTTCTCACTTCCCTCAACCTTGTCATGCTTGAGGGCTAGAAGAGAGAAGTTTGAATGAGCATCAGTCCAAACTTTTCCCTCATGGAAAATTCATAAAATCATACAGGGCTGGGAAAAAACTTTAAGAAAGTGATAACATTGAAAATGAATGACAAATACAGCTCTTTATCCTTTATCAAGGATAAAATAAAATAAAATAAAATAAAATAAAATAAAATAAAATAAAATAAAATAAAATAAAATAAAATAAAATAAAATAAAATAAAATAAAATAAAATAAAATAAAATAAATAAAATTAGGTTAAGAACAGCACGAATTTAATCAAGGAAAATACAGTAGATGTTACTGAAATGCACTGAGAGATAGAACATTGAATACCAGCTAATTATAAGGTATTAACAGTTTATTCATACTCAATCTCATCCATGTCTCACAGAATTAATTAAACAGAGACCAACCATAAATAAATAATTATTGGATTTGCTTGGTGTTAGAAAATATCATTATAGTTAATTAAAAATGAATGTATATTAAAAGTACAAATTAGTGCAGAAGAAGCATATAAAACAAAATGAAAAATCCTGGCATGATTTCATTTAAAAGTTTCACAGAACATTCTAATTCTTCAATAAAAATCAAATAGGTTATGAACAATTTGGGAAAATTAACTGTTCTGACCCAATCAGAGGAGCCTACAACTACAATTTAATTTAGGTACATGAGACATAATAATGAACTAGTGGTATCATTTTGTTGAATTCTGATGTAACACTTGACACGAAGCATTGGAAGCATTGGCACCACCTGTGAAATCCCTGACTTAACATTTGGAAAGCCAAATAAGTAATTCAACACTTGCTGGTTAAAAATAGATTTTTTAAAAAATATTTATATTATATTATATTATATTATATTATATTATATTATATTATATTATATTATATTATATTATATTATATTATATTATATTATATTAATTATATTATATTATATTATATTATATTATATTATATTATATTATATTAATTATATTATATTATATTATATTATATTATATTTATTATTAAATATATATTTATTATATATAATATAATATATATTATGTGTTTTTTTTAATGTTTTTTTTTTTCCTCTAGTATGGAGCCAATCAAAACAAACAAACAAAAAAATATCATCTTTTCTTGATTGCTGACAGATTGTATGTAGGTCTTCATAAATTTAATTGCTGTTCAATAAGTTAATTATTTATTTTCTGGATAAATTTTTCCTGAAGCCATTACTTGTACCTTTATTTTAAGATATGTGTTTATATATTTTCATAAAAATAGGGGGAAGTAGAGGGAGAGGGAGGGAGGAAGGGAAGGAGAGAGAAAGGGAGAGAGGGAGAGAGGGACGACAGAGGGAAAGAGGGGGAGGGAGGGAGAAAGGGAGGGACGGAGGGAGAGAGAGAGACTTTAAATAGTATTATACACAGTTTAAAAATTAAATAAATATATATATATATATATATTCATAACAATTCATTCCTCACACACTTGACTATATTAGAAGTTAAACCTTATTCTTCATGATCCTGTTCTATATTGCTATTTGATTCTGGTTACTTTTCCGAATAACTGGTTTAACACTAAAAGTAAGCACCTTTTGTGTATCATTAAATCACAGCAGGGAATCATTCTCATTGAAATAAATACAAATTCATTCAACGGGAGTAAGAAGTGGCAAAACAAAACAAAAAAAATCATTCTGGTATTATTGTGGGGAGGGAGAGTAACCATGCTCTGATAAACTGTCGTGGTTTAACCTGGCCGGCAGCTAAACACCACGCAGCCGTTTGCTCACCCTCTCCCCTCCCTCTCTGGGACGGGGGAGAGAAATGGAAAGTGAAGCCCGTGAGTTGAGATAAAGACAGTTTAATAAGACAGGCAAATAATAATAACAATAATAATAATATAATAATAATAATACAATGGTGATAATAGTACTACTAATAATAGTATGTACAAACAAGTGATGCACAATGCAATTGCTCACCACTCGCTGACCGATGCCCAGCCTAACCCCAAGCAGTCCGGCCCCCTCCCCCCGGCTAGCCACCCCTATATATTTTTTAGCATGACGTCAGGTGGTATGGAATACCCCTTTGGCTAGTTTGGGTCACCTGTCCTGGGTCTGTCCCCTCCCAGCTCTTACTGCACCCCCAGCCTGCCTGTTGGCAGGACAGAGCAAAAGGCTGAGACGTCCTTGGCTTGGTGTAAGCACTGCTCTGCAACAATTAAAACATCGGGGTGTTATCAGCACTCTTCTCATCCTAAGCCAAAACACAGCATTCCACCAGCTACTAGGAAGAAAATTAATTCTGTTCTAACTGAAACCAGGACATAAACTTTCATAAGAGAAATTTGGCAAGGTCTAATTTCCAGCACTATATACACAAATCCTGCAATCAAAAGTGTGGTAGAGTTCTGGAGGTAGAACTTTCCAGTGGTGGAGCTTAAACTGTTGAAGTAAAAAGTACAGAGAGAGGAATTGGTTAGAGAAAGAACAAATGAATATAAAATCAGATTTACCACAGATTAAAGCACTTGCTTTAAATTACTATTACTTTTTTTTTTATTATTATTATTTATCATTACTTTTTTCCCCATGAATCAATAGACTTTTATAAGGATAAAAACAAACTCAACTCCCCACACCCTTTCCTTACTCCATTAAGGAAAAATAAATAAATAAATAAATAAATAAATAAATAAATAAATGCAATAGTTTTTAATGAGAGATGATTTACATGAAATCAGTAGATGGAACATCATTAATACAATAGAGAAGGTTTCATTGGTTTGCAGGAAAAACAGTAGTCCAGATACAAAATTTTTGACCTCTTAATTCAATAAATTCAGAAAATAGAATACTAAAAGACTGACTTGCTTACAGTTTATCATCATCCTACAGTAGCGTTAGATGTACACAGATCTACAGTAGCTGTTAGAGTACTTAGGATTGATTCAATGTTTAGTTTGTTACAAGGAAGTAAAATATCAGTAACTCACCAGTGCATTAGGTCTCATTAAGTTATAGAATATTAGAATATACTGGATTAAAAAAAAAAAAAAAAAAAAAGTTTGCAATTGATTCTACAGATGTTTCACAGGACTGCCTTTTATTATTATTATTACTATTTTCCTTTATTACAAGAAGAAGGTGGATGTCCCTTTCTTCTCAGGGCTGAAGACGGTATATTTCTGTGGGAAAAAAAAAAAAAAGCGTTAAAGTCTTCCTATTTTTGTCTCAATCTGAGAAATCTGGCATCTTATTGCTTTTTTTTTTTTTTTTTCAACATAACTTGAATTGATTTTTCCCAAAATGAATGATTAATGTATAAGAGTTGGTAATTTTTAAATATATACACATATAGTGATACATACATACACACAGGCAGATACACACATATATATATTTTCCTGCAAAAGCATCTTGGACCTTTCATTCAGCAACTGATTTAATATATAAATTTCCCAAACTTGGCAAAAGTTGGGAATATTTAACAGGATACAGATGGCACAACAGAAAGCAATATCCAGAGATTTGGGTAACTTGAGTGCTCTTTAGCCCTTGACCAGCTGCTTTGGTTCAAGTGTGAATAAAGACCTTTTAAGAATCAATAAGTCTTATGTTGTGCCTAAGCATTGACCAACCAGCCAACCTGACACTAAAAACAAAAGCTACCATATGCTTGTAAGTATATTAATGAACAGGGCACTATAGCTTGATACTCAAGATTAAATATGTTAATTTAATATTGTTTTTTTGCACACTCCTAATTTTCATTGGCCATCTAGTAGGAAAAAAAAAAAAAAGTACTTAAAGTACTTCTCTCCTGATTTTCAGTTTTAATGTTAGCAGAAAATAAGACAGACAGCAAATGCCTGAGGCTGAAGGAAAATGGAAGAGACACTCAATTTCTTTCTTTACAAACCATAATAAAATCACAGTGAGTAGATTTTAGTTATTGAAATAATAAACAACACTTGCTGCAGTTAACAATAAAGTCCTTTGGGGCTGTAAGTGATTTACATGTATGTGGCATTTTCAGCTTATAATAAATGATTAATTACAATGTTTAGATTATATTGCAGGCATTCAAGTGCTAATATCCCAATATAATAGAGCAGAAAAACCCAAGCAATGTCTTTTTTTTTGGTTTGTTATATTTTGTTGTTTTGTTTTTTCTTCTAGTACCATGTATTTGATAGATTGATCTTCAAGATCCTAATAAATGTTAAAACCAAAGTGGTGGAGTGGATTCCGATTGTAAATGAATACCTAGGACATTAGATACTGAAGGTAATATTCTAGCTATACTCCATGTTTTCTTTAACATTGTCTTGTTATTTCATTCACACAGGCATGCAGCTGCACTGACATCAAATTTTAAAATATTTACTATTGTGAATTCCTATTACAAAATAAAATACAATTAAATAATCACATAATTCTGAACCATTTTTAACTCATCACAAGTATACTCCAGTCATGATCATAAAACAAAATACATTTGGAAACAAAAAAATTGTTGGTTCACCCATATAATTATGTAAACTAAACAAAATATATATTTAGTGGGAAAAAAAAAAAAATATATATATATATATGTATATACGTTCCATTTTCTCCAAGATTTAGTTCTCTGGAATGTTGCTACATTCAAAATTAGATGAGGTTTCAGAATCAAATCATGTATTCAGAGGAATACTCTGGTTCAGGAAACTGTGTTGTCATCCCTTTTACTTATGTAATTATTTTACTGTTCTCTTCTATTGTCATTCCTTCCTCCGCTTGTGCTACCTTTAAAGTAATCTGTAGTGTCTTATCTTCTGCTCCCACAGAATATTTCCCCTAAAGCTTCCTGCTACTCATACTCTTCTTCTTCTTTTTTGAACCATACTTCTAGATTTATAGAAACACTAATTTATTTCTTCACCTTCAGTCTCTATTTTTTTTATGTTTTGTTATGACAATCTTTATTTATGTTACACTCTAAGCTCAGGACAAAACTTAATTACATAGCACACTTCTGGATCACTATCATTAGAGTTCAAGGAATACATTCATGTGCCAAGGATGTGTTATAGGAAGTTAGCCCTTCAGGGAAGCACAGATGCTTCTGGCTAATTACTTACATATCCTGAATCAGTTACATTTATTTCCCTCAGCTTCTTTATATTTCCCTGATGCCTAACAGTTGGCTAACTAGTTTTCTAACCTTGGAATACAAAGGTCATCCAACTTCCATGAAAATGGTTCATCTGAAAATGGAGGTGACCACTTCTGATTATGGTGAAAAGAAAATGGTGGTCATTTCAGCAAGATTAGGATTAGACATATTGCATATAATGAGAAATCAAAGCTCTTCTTTTAGAAGATATTTAAAACTCATTGTATACCATCTGGAAGATTGTAAGAATTAAGGAAAACAAAACAAAACAAAACAAAACTAGAGAATATTTTAGCACAATCAAAGTATTACTATTGCTCTGATCAAACATTAAGGCTATATTCCTGTATTGATCAGACCTTCTATGAAGTACTGAAAACAAGGTATGACTCACAAGATATACTGAGCAATGTTTCTCTGGGACATATAAAGCAGTGTGTGTGAGTAAGTGATCTTGAGAATCACCTATTTCTTCTAGTTTTGCAAAGTTAGATATGAGGCGGAGTGAAGCTTCTGGCATAAACTAAGAGAAGAGTGAACAAATTTTAAATGTCCTTTTCCTACTTTATTTAAAGTAATTAATAATTTTGAATTAAATTCAACTTAGTGAGAATGTGGACACATGGAGAACTATTTGGATTTGATGTTCTGATTTTTCAGTAGTACCTGTAACCTGGCTTGTGCTTGTCACAATATCTCCACATTTACTTTGCTGGAGAGAGAGAGTAGGAATATGCAGGACCACGGAAAATTAGCTTCTATGATATATGCAGTCTGTTTTCTGTATGCACTGTCAGGGCTAGTAGTATTTGCCTAAGAGCTCATTTTTTTTTTTTTATTATTTTTTTTGTCTTTTGAAGAACAAAGCCTTGTACTTCCAGGAAGGGGTATCCACAACTTCTCTGGACAACCTGTTCTACTTCCTCACCATGTTCTGAATAAAGAATTTCTTCATAATAGCTAACCTAAATCTATAGTGTTTTAGCATAAAACCATCCCCCCTCAACCTATCACTACACTCCCTGATAAAGAGTCTCTCTCCTGCTTTCCAGTAGGCTCCCTTTAGGTACTGAAAGGCTGCAGTGCAAGCCCCCACAGAGCCTTCTCCAACCTGAACAATCCCTACTCCCTCAGTTTTTCTTCGTAGAGGAGGTGTTCCAGCACCTTTATCACCTTTGTGTCCGTCCTCTGGACTCTTCTGTTGTCACTCTTCTGGATGTATCCTTGCTCTGTTTGGGGCCCTACAGCTGAACACAGTGTTCCAGGTGAGGTCTCAGAAGAGCAGAGAAGAGAGGGAGAATCACCTCCCTTGACCTGCTGGCCATACATCTTTCAATGCAGGCCAGGTTACTGTTTGTTTTCTGGGCTGTAAACGCACCTGGCCAGCTCAAGTTGAACTTCTCATCAACCAACACCCCTAAGTCCTCCTCAAGGCTTCTCTCAATCCTTTCTCTTCTCAGCCTGTATTTGTGCTTCAGATTGTCCCAGCCCAGACACTTGGCATTGCTGAACTTCATGAGATTCTCACAGTCACACCTCTAAAGTCTGTCAAGGTCCCTTTTCTGGTTTAACCCAGCAGACAGCTCAGCTGCTCACTCACTCTCTGCAGGTGGGATGGAACAGAGAATTAGAAAAGTAAAAGTGTAAGAAATCATGGTTTGAGAGAAAGACTGTTTACTAGATAAGACAAAAGCTGTATATTCAAGCAAAGCAAAACAAGAAATTCATTCACTACTTCCCATTGGTAGGCAGATGTTCTGCCACTTCTAGAAAACAGGTCTTTACATGCATAACAGACTTTCAGGAAGACAGACACAATCACTCTGAATGTATCCCCTTCTTCTTTCTTAGCTCCAACTTTTATTTCTGAGCATGACATTATATAGTACAGAACATTTTTTGGTCAAGTTGGGTCAGCTGTGTCCCCTCCCATTTTCTTGTATACACCCAGTGTTCTTGTTGAAAGAGCAGTACAAGTAAAAATATCCTTGGTTCTGTGTAAGCTATTAATAGCTAAAAACACTGGTGTGTTATTGGCACTATTTTTATTAAAATTCCCAAGCACAGCAGAGTGTAAGCCTCTGTGAAGAAAATTAACTCTATTCTAGCCAAAAACATGACAGTCCATCTAGATGTCATCCCCTCCCATGTTCATCCTTCATGAACAGTCAGCCTCAGACTATCTTGCTGCAGGGTTTTATCCACCCCAATGTTTAGTCTTTGCATTCATTTTTGGTTAACCTCAAGATGTTATTGTCTTCCTACTTCTCCAATCTGTACATATTCCTTCCTTCCTTGGAAACCAGGTAAAAACAAAACAAAACAAAACAAAGCAAAGCAAAACAAAACAAAACAAAACACACAGCTTTTTCAAGACACGAGGGACTCTATACATTGCATCTTTGAAGACGGAGGACCAATGGTTTGCCTCTGGATCCATGGTGGTTACTATCTCTTGCAATTTTTAAGATACCTTCGTTTATATTTTGATGCTGTTCCTATCACCTCTCCTTTCTCAACTCTCACTTCTCTTTTGATATTTTTATACAAAAGTAATAAACTGATGGACATCATGTGACCTTACTTGTCTCTTAATCTCACTGTGAATGACTCATGAGAGGCTCTCCGAGCAACCAGAACAGGACACTTGGAATCAAATAAATTTGCTGTGAACACACTCAGTCCTGTCATCCTAGTCACCAGTAAAGAAATTATGTATTATTAAGGACAGACACAGGTGTCAAATGAGTCATCTTGGCCTGAAGGCCATACGTGTATAACAGTCAGTACAAACAAGAAACAGTGATGGGTAATAGTAGTAAGGGACTCTTTTCTGCCTGGAATAGAAGCAGCCATTTGCTGATCTGATCTGCTCTCAAGAGAGATTTGTTATATGGAAGGGGCTCATATGAGGTACATTGCCAAGAGACTACCAAACCCAGTATAGTACACAGACTACTACTGTCTACTATTGTTATTTCATGTGGACATCAAGGGCAATATCAAGAGCAGACCAAGGCATATCATGAAAGACTACAGAGCCCTTGGCACAGCTGGAAGTGGCTCTGGAGTCCAGGTATTCTTTTCAATTCTACCATTCAAAGGAAAAATCTTCGAAAAGGCCAATCAAATCCAGTGTATCAATGCATGGTTGCAGAAATGGTATTGTAGTTGGAGGGATAGACTTTTAGACCATTGGATTATTTTAGAGAAACTTCATTTACTGGGGTCTGATGGAGTCCATCTGTCAGAGGAGAGGAACAGTGTCTTCAGTTACAAGCTTGCCAAGATGGTGAAGAGAGTTTGAAACTAAAGTTGCCAGGGTAAGAGAACTTCAATCCACCTTCAATTCATCAATTTGATGCCAGAACCAGCAATGGATACCCAGATCCAGAAAAGGGATTAGAGGTCAGTGGGAGAGTAAAAGAGCACAAAGGAATTGCTGCCACCTCATTCATTAATACTGTTACACTGGGGGCCCAGTTAAGTAACCTCTACAATTTCCCATACGTGCAGCATAGGAAATAAATGCAGGGAGCAGGAAGTTTTAGTTAAGTCTCAGGGCTATGATATTATTGGCCTTAGTGAGTCCACTACTTGAAGGGGATGATCACCTCACAAACAAGGACATAGGCAAAGAAGAGATGTTTAATGCCTTCTTTGCCACGGACTTCAACACTGATGATGGGCTTTGAGACCCTGGGTGCACTGAGCTGGAGGACCATGATGGTGGGAATGATAAGCTCCCAGTCAACCCTGAACATGTGCAGGGTTTGCTGTTCCATCTCAATCCATACAAGCCCATGGCTCTGGATGGGAATCATCCCAGAGTGCTCTGAGAGCTGGCTGACATCATTGCAGGAATTCTCAATTATTTTTCAACAGTCTTGGGAATCTGGAGGGGTCCCAGTTGACTAGAAGCTGGGAAATGTTGTGCCAGTTTTCAAGAAGGGCAAAAAAGAAGACCCTGGTAACTACGGGGCTGTCAGTCTCATGTCAGTGCCTGGTAAAATTATGGAGAAGATTGTCCTGAGAGATACTGAAATGCACCTGGGAGGCAATGCAGTCAATGGTCCCAGCCAACACAGGTTCACAAGGGGTAGGTCCTGTTTAATAAATTTTATTTTTTTTATTTTTATATATATACTTTTTTTTTATAAGATCACCCACCTAGTCAATCAAGGGAAATGAGTTGATGGATTTTTTTTGGATTTCAGTAAAGCTTTCAACACAGTTACTCATAGGATTCTACTGGACAAAATGTCCAGTATACAGCTGGATAAAAAACATCTGGATGGTGAACTGGCAGATTGGTAAGGCTCAAAGGTTTATGGTAAATGGGGTTACATCAGGCTGTAAACAGTCACCAGTGGTGTCCCCCAAGACTCCATTTTAGGGCCAGCTCTTTTCAATATTTTCATAATAATTTGAATGTAGGACTAGAAGGCGTTTTGATACAAGCAATACCATCCTGGATTGTACCAGAAGTAGTGTGGCCAGCAGGACTGGGAAAGTGATTGCCCCTTTGAACATAACATTGGTGAGACCACACTTTGGATTTTGTGTTACATTTTGGGGCCTGTCACTACGAGCAGGATCTTAAATTACTTGAATGTGTGCAAAGAAGAGCAATGAAAACAGTGAAGGGACTAGAAAACAAGACATATTAGGAATAGATGAGAGAATTGAGGTTGCTTAGTCTGGAGAAGAGGAGGTTGAGGGGAAACCTCATCAGCTTCTACAATTACCTGACTGGTGATTACAGAGGGAAGAGTGTTGGTCTCTTTTTTCAGGTAAAAAGTGACAGGATGCAAGGAAACAGCCTGAAGAGAATGTTTAGACTGGATATTAGAAAGAATTTCTTCATGGAGAGGGTGGTAAAACATCGTAACAGGCTGCCTGGGGAAGTGGTGTAGTTCCTGGAAGTATCCAAGAGATGCTGGGATGTGGTACAAAGCGACCTGATTTAGTGATGGGCCTTGGTAGGTCAGGTTGATAGTTGGATATGAAGGGCTTTTCCAACCTAGATGATTCTATGAATATATGATTCTATGGTTTTTAGCTCCAGAGACAACCTCCATGTTACACTCACTATAAAACCTGCAACACATTCTATAATACCAGTGTAGACTGTTTGCATGAATCATAACCCTTACTGTCTACCCCAGAGTCCACCATTTCCCATTTAACATTATAGTGGGTTTACAGGGCAAGGTTTTGGCACTGGGTGGCCATAGGGGTGGTTTCTGTGAGAAGAATCCAGAAGCTGCTCTGTGTTTGATAATATTTGTGACTGTCAGAGCATATTTAAGAAAGGGAATAAATAGATAAGTAAATAAATAAATAAATAAAATGCTGCTCAACAGCAGCTGGGAGAGAGAGAGGAGTGAGAGATACCCTTGCAGACACCAAGGTCAGTGAAGAAGGAGGGGAAGGAAATGCTCCAGGTGCCAGAACAGAAGTTCTGCTGCGGCCTGTGGTGAGGACCATGGTGAAGCAGGTTGTTCCCCTGTAGCCCA
This sequence comes from Anas acuta, assembly GCF_963932015.1. Taxonomy (NCBI): domain Eukaryota; kingdom Metazoa; phylum Chordata; class Aves; order Anseriformes; family Anatidae; genus Anas; species Anas acuta. The sequence goes on from NC_089017.1 coordinate 28,050,468, forward strand.
TGGTGTACGATGGTGGAGCAGGGTTCCACGCTGCAGCCCGTGGAGAAGACCGTAGTGGAACAGGTGGACCTACATTGAACAAGGCTATGGCCTGCGGAGGACCCCACCAGAGCAGATTCCAGGCCAGACATGTAGCCCATGGAGAGGAGACCACAACATCTGTGCAGCTGGTGTGGCAGGGCACAGGGCCTGTGCACCAACTCTATGCAGTCTGCAAGATCGCACACCTACCATGGTATCCCACTACACAGAGAGCTCACTCCAAAAAGACTGTGGTGACCCAGACACAGGGCCTGCCCAGAGATGTGCCTGTTCAGGCCTCTGGCTGCAGGGAGTGCCTCCGCCTACTGCTGTCAGTGGAGGAGGGCAGCAGGGAGTCAGTGTGTTCTCAGGTGGAAGGTCTGCTCGCCATGATGGCTGAGCCCAAGAAGGAGGTGGAGAGACTAAGGAGCATCAGGACATGAGGAGGAGAATGACTGGTGAAGTAACTCCCTGGTGTGCCAGAGAGAAGGGCAACAGGGGCATGCCCCCCAGAGGGTGGTGGAGCCCCTGCACTGTTGCTGTCAGGCAGAGGGAGGGGACCAAAAAGACGAGGAGGGTTGGAAGTGAGTCCCAGTTAGGAATCACGTGCGGACCCCGTGGTATTGACCCATATCTGGAGTAGTTCTTGAAGAGCTGCTGTTTCAGGGAAGCCTGCATGGGATCAGTTTGAGTAGGACTGCATCCTGTGGGAGGAACCCCGCACTGTAGCAGGGAAAGAGAGTGACTATGAAGGAGTAGCGGAGACAATGTGCTATAGGCTGACCACAACCCCCATTCCTCCATTCTCCTGCACTGCTTGGCAGGACGAGGTGGAAGAGGGTGGATGGGGGGAAAGGAATTTTTGTTTTCTTTCCTTTGTTTCTCACTTCTCTAGCTTGTTAGTAATTGGCAATAAATCTTACTGCCTCTCTACTCTGAGTCTGTTTTGCCCATCACGATAATTGTTGAGTGATCTTCCCACTCTAATTTCAGCCCTTGAGCCCTTTTCATCATATTTTCTCCCCGTTCCTCTTTGAGGAGGGGGAGTGAGAGAGCAGCCGTGGTGGAGCTTGGCTGCCCACCCAAGTAAAACCAGCACAGACCCTCACTGGAGGGAAGTCTGCAGTCTACGTGGAACCTGGATAAGGGATATCACTAGGACAATGGTGCTCTTGACAGCCTACTACCCACTACTGATGTTCTAGATAGGTGGGGAGGAAGCTACATCTTGTAGTCTGAAAGTGGTGAAAGAGTCTGGGGCACAAGTCATTTTCTCTTCCCTCCTGTGGGATGGAATAGAAGGATCCAGTCCATAAATTATTGTCTATGTGACTGGTGCTATTGGCAGGGTTTTGGGTTCTTTGATAATGGCTGGTTTTATAAGACATCAGGCCTGACAGTCATATGCAGGAAAGGTTTATTTCACAGTGGCAAAAGGGTTTGGGGACAGGAATTATCAGGGCTCATTTGGAAAGCTTTAAACTAGATCCAAAGGAGGATGGAGATGGGGCTGTAGTTGGTCTTGCACTGGTGGGGCAGTACTCTAGCAGTGATGAAGAGCAGGGGGCCTCCTACCCCTCTATGGTGAAATCATGCTCAGCTTGCTGGCTGAAGTGCCTGTACACCAATGCACATAGCATGGGGAATAAGAAGGAGGAGTTAGAAATCCATGTTTGGTCAGGAGATTATGGTCTGGTGGAAATTACATAGATATGGTGGGACAGCTCACATGACCGGAATTTGATCATGGGTGGGTATGTCCTTCTCAGGAAAGACAGGCCAGCAAGGCAAGGTGGCAGAGTTGCTCTTTACATGAGATAACAATTACATTGTACTGAATACTGTCCAGGGGTGGATGAGGAGTGAGTTGAGAGTCTGTGGGTGAGAATTAAAGGACAGGCTGGTATGGGGGATACTGTTGTGGGTGTCTATTACACGTCACCAGATCAGGATGAGGAAGTTGACAAGGCCTTCAACAAACAGATGATAGCAGCCTCATGATCACAGGCCCGGGTTATTGTGGGGGATTGCAACTACCTGGAAGGCCTACTCAGCCAGCCAGCTGCAGTCCAGGAGATTCCTGCACTGTATCTGTCCTTCAGTGTATCAGAACTTCCTGATGCAAATGATAGATATGCCAACTACAAAAGGAGTGCTGCTGGATCTTGACCTCACTAACAAGGAGGGGCTGGTTGAAGCGCGTAAGGTTGAGGGGCAACCTTGGTCACAACTCTGGACTTTAGGGCTGACTTTGTCCTTTTCAAAGCATTTGCTAGGGGAAATCCCATGAGACATGGTTCTTGAAGGAAAAGGGGCCCAAGATAGCTGCTTAGCATTCAAAGACTGCTTCTTTCAATCTCAAGAACAGAGTTTCCCAACAGGTAGGAAGTCAAGAAAAAGATCCTGGAGACCTGCATGGTTAAACAGGGAACTGCTGGTCAAACTCAAGTTTGGAGAGTATGCAGATCAAAGAAGGAGGGACTGGCCACTTGAGAGGAATATAAGACTGTTGTCAGAAGACATAGGGAGGCAAGTAGGAAAGCTAAGGCTGCCTTAGAATTAAACCTCGTGAGAGGGGTTAAGGACATCAAAAATGGCTTCTTTAAATACACTACAGATAAAACTAATTCTAGAGGCAATGTAGGCCCATTGAATCAATATAGGCCCACCAATGAATGAGGCAGGTGTCCTGGTGACAGAAGACAAAGAGAAGGCAGAGTTACTGAATGCCTTCTTTGTCTACAATGCCATAGGCTGTCCTGAGGAGACCCGTACCCCTGAGGCCCCAGAGGAAGTCAGAATAAAGGAGGAGTTTGCCTCAGTTGAGGGGCTGTGTTTAAGCAAGCTGGACATCCATAAGTCCATGGGTCCGATGGGATGCACCTGCAGGTGCTGAGGGAGATGGCAGAAGTTATTGCTAGGCCACTCTCCATGATCACTGTCATGGCCATCAGGAGAGGTGTCTGAGGACTGGAGAAAAGCAAATGTCATTCCAGTCATCAAAAATGGCAAGAAGGAAGATCTGGGTAACTACAGACAGGTCAGCTTCGCCTCCATCCCTGGTAAGGTGGTGGAACAACTTATCCTTGACATATCAAGGATTAAAGGGTCATTAGGGGCAGTCAACATGGCTTCACTAAGGGGAAGTCATGCTTGAACAACCTCATAGCCTATTACAAAGATATACCCAGGTGGATAGATGACGGTAAAGTAGTGGACATGGTCTATCTCAATTTCAGTAAAGCTTTTGACACCGTCTCCCACAGTATCTTCACAGCTTAACTTAGGAGTGTGGTCTGGATGATCAGTTAGTGAGGTGGACTGCAGTCTGGATGAAGGGAAGAAGCCAGAGGATTGTGGTCAGTGGGATGGAGTCGAGTTGGAGTTCTGTATCTAGTAGAGTCCCTCAAGGGTTGGTGCTGGGACAAGTATTGTTCAATATATTCATCAATGATTTGGATGAGGGAATGGAGAATGCTGTCAGCAAATTTTCTGATGATACTAAATTGGAAGGTGTGGCTGACACACTGGAAGGCTGTACTGCAATCCACTGGGACTTAGACATGTTGGAGAATTGGGCAGGGAAAAATTTAATGAAATATAATGAGGGCAAATGTAGAGTCCTGAATCTGAGCAAGAACAACTCCAGACACCAGCATAAATTGGTCACTGCCTGCTGGAGAGCAGTGTAGGGTACAAGGACCAGGGAGTCCTGGTGGACAGCTAAATGACTATGAGCCAGCACTGTGTTCTTGTGGCCAAGAAGGCCAATGGCATCGTGGGGTGTATTAGAAGGGGTGTGTTTAGTAGGTCAAGACAGGTTCTCTCCCCCCTCTACTCTGCCCTGGTGAGATCACATCTGGAAATTCTGGGCCCCTCAGTTCAAGAAGGACAAGAAACTGCTTGAGAGAGTCCAGCACAGAGCAACAAGAATGATTAAGGGAGTAAAGCATTGCTCTTATGAGAAAAGGCTGAGGGAGCTGGGTCTCTTTAGCTTTCAGGAGACCAAGGGGTGATCTTATAAAAGTTTATAAGTATGTAAAGGGTGAGTGTCAAGAGGACAGAGCCAGGCTCTTCTCAGTGACATCTAATGATAGGACAAGGGACAATAGGTGCAAGCTGGTACATAGGAGATTCCACTTAAATATGAGATGAAACTTTTTCACAGTGAGGGTGACAGAACACTGGAACAGGCTGCCCAGGGGGGTTGTGGAGTCTCCTTCTCTGGCGACATTCAAAACCTGCCTGAATACATTCTTGTATGACTTGATCTAGGAGCTCCAGCAGGGGGATTGGACTAGATGATCTTTCAAGGTCCCTTCCAAACCCTAAAGTTCTGTGATTTTGTGCTTTATTTATTTATTTGTTTATTTATTTATTTATTCCAGAAAATAAAGTTAAGAATAGGACATTTTAATAATATCACAAAAGTTAGCTAAAAATGTCAAGGTACTTAAGTAAAACAGAACCATTGGATAACTAAGGCCAATAACTACCTCAAAAAACTCTAATCTAGAAGATGTCTAATACAAGCCTTTGTCCAAAACCTCTTGCCACTCTGAAAAGCCAGGCTGTATCTCCTCCATTCCCTCTCATTGTTTCCAGTGGTGTTTTTAGGTGTCCCTGACAACAGCTGTACCAGCCCGCAGTCTCCCCAAGCAGGGCAAGGGCTCCAGGTAAATACAATCTTTATAACAGATAAAATTCTTATTTTAACATGAATGCTATTGATTCCTACAAACTTCAGCTATTTCTCCAGATTCATTGTGAAAGGTAGTTACAATCTTGTAGTGACTAGTAGTGTAAGGGAACATACTTGCTCAAGCAATTTTGATCAATCACCCAGAAAGAAGATATATGAAATCTTATGAAGTTCCTGGTCACTGGAAAATGATGACAGAAAATAATTTTATTCTTAATAACCTCAGACAAGTGCAATGCTTTTATGCTAAAAATGTTATACACTTGGTCACCTATGTAATATATTAAGAAATTCACTGTAGTTCACAGTAAATACCTGTGCATAAAGCAACGAAGTCTCTCTTTAAAACTTTTAAGTGAACTGACCCATATTAGGCCAAAGCTCATTGTACCTTTGTTAAAACAAAGCAAACAAACAAACAAACAAAAAAACAAACAAACAAACAAACAAACAAACAAACAAAATGCTATGATTAAAACTCCCTTGCAGAAGCTCCTATCTTCATCAACAATTTCTTGGATCTTTCTTTTGTGTTGGTACATCTCCAGCAGTCACAAAGTGACTGGAAATGTGGAGGGGAATCTAGGCACATTTATAACATGCTACATAGAGCAGAATCAGGAATCAGAATCACAGAATCACAGAATTATCTAGGTTGGAAGAGACCCCCAAGATCATCTAGTCCAACCTCTGACCTCACACTAAGTCCTGCACCAAACCATATCTCTAAGCTAATCTAAATGTCTTTTAAACACCTCCAGAGATGGTGACTCTCCCAGGTCCTTCTCTGCCAGGCAACTTTCTAACCACTCATCTCCTAGCCTGTAGTGCTGCTTGGGGTTGTTGCTCTCCAGGTGCAGGACCCGGCACTTGGCCTTGTTGAACTTCATACAGTTGACCTCAGCCCATATTTCCAGCCTGTCCAGATCCTCCTGCAGAGCTTTCCTACCCTCAAGCAGACCGACACACGCACCTAACTTGGTGTCATCTGCAAACTTACTGAGGGTGTACTTGATCCCCTAATCCAGATCATCGATAAAGATATTAAAGAGAACTGCCCCTAGTACTGAGCCCTGGGAGACTCCCCTAGTGACCGGCCTCCAACTGGATTTAAATCCATTCACAACTATTTGGGCCCGGCTACTGTGGTGGTTTTACTCAGGTGGGCAGCCAAGCTCCACCACAATCGCTTTCTCACTCCCCCTCTTCTCAAAGAGGAAGGGGGAGAAAACACAACACAGAGAACTCAAGGTGTGAGATGAGAAAGGCTTAATTAAAGGGAGAGGGAATGGGAAGAAAAAAAAGAAACAAAAGAAACAATAAGTCCACGTGGAAGCACAGAGAGAGGAAAAAAATTATTCTCTACTTCCCATCAACGAGCAATGTTCGGCAATGTCCTGGGAAGCAGGGCCTCAAAACATGTAGTGGTTGTTCAGGAGGAACAGCCCCCTCCCCCATGAGAGCCCCCCTTTTTATTGCTGAGTGTGACATAAGGTGTTATGGAATATACCTTTGATTGGTTTAGGTCAGCTGGTCAGGTGATATCTCCTCCCCATCACTTGCCCACCCCCAGCCTGCTGGCTCCTGGGAGCTTGGAAGGAGTCCTGATGCTGTGCCAGCATTATGCAGCAATAGACACAACACTTGAGTGATATCAGTGCTGTTCCAGCTACAAGTGCAGAGCACAGCACTGTGTGGGCTACTTCAGGGAAAAGGTGACTCCAGCTCAGACAGACCAAACACAGCTACACAGACAGTTTTTAACCCAATGAATCATACACCAGGCCAAGCCACAAGCAGCTAGTTTCTTGAGGACAATGCTGTGGGAAATGGTGTCAAAAGCCCTGCTGAAGTCAAGGTAGACCACATCCACAGCCTTTCCCTCACCCACTAAACGTGTCATAGAAGGAGATCAGGTTTGTCAAGCAGGACCTGCCTTTCATAAACCCATGTTGACTGGGCCTGATCACCTGGTTACCCTGTAAGTGCCGCATGATGATACTCGAGATAATCTGCTCCATGAGCTTCTCTGGCACTGAGGTCAAACTGACAGGCCTACAGTTTCCTGGGTCTACGCTCTGGCCCTTCTTGTAGATGGGCGTCATGTTTGCTACCCACCAGTTGACTGGGACCTCCCCCAGTAGCCAGGACTGTTGATAAATGATGGTAAGCGGCTTGGCCAGCTCCTCTGCCAGTTCTCTAAGTATCCTCAGGTGGATCCCATCTGGCCCCATTGACTTGAGTACATCTAAGTGCTGTAGCAGGTTGTCAACCACTTCCTCGTGGATTGTGAGGGCCACATCCTGCTCCCCATCCCCTTGCACCACTTCGGGGTACTGGGTATCTAGAGAATATCTGGTCTTGCTGCTAATGACTGAGACAAAGAAAGCATTAAGCACCTGTAGTGGGTTTACGTGGCAAAGGTTTGGTAGCAGGGAGACATAGGGGTGGTTTCTGTGAGAAGGATCTAGAAGCTGCGCCGTGTTTGATAAGGGCCCCACTGCTGACGAGAGCCAAGCCAATAAACGATGTTGTTTTGTGCCTCTGTGAGAGCATATTTAAGACAGGGAAAAAAATGCTGCACCACACAGCAGATGGGAGAGTGAGAGGAGTGAGGAACAGCCTTGCATGTGCCAAGGTCAGTGAAGAAGGAGGGGGAGAGGTGCTCCAGGTGCCGGAGCAGAAGTCCCCTGTGGCCTGTGGTGAGGACCATGGTGAAGCAGGATGTCCCCCTGCAGCCCATGGAGTACCATGGTGGAGCAGGGTTCCACGCTGCAGCCCGTGGAGGAGACCACGGTGGAGCAGGTGGCTCTGCACCGACGGAGGCTGAGGTCTGTGGAAGACCCCTGATGGAGCAGATTCCAGGCCGGACCTGTAGCCTGTGGAGAGGAGACCACGCAGGCGCAGGTGACCTGGCAGGAGCTGCTGCCCATAGGGTACCCAGGTTGGAGCAGTTTTCTCCTGAGAGATGGACCCCGTGGTACAGACCCATATCTGGAGCAGTTCTGGAAGAGCTGCTGCCTGTGGGAAGCCCACGATGGATCAGTTCATCAAGGACTGTATCCCATGGGTGGGACCCCACAGCACAGGGGATGAGAGTGACTGAGAAGGAGCAGCAGAGAAGAAGCGCTGTAGACTGACCATAACCCCCATTCTCCCCTTCCCCTGTTCCACTGCGTGATCTGCTTGTCCTTATCTCAAACTTTGAGCCCTTTTCATAGTATTTTCTCCCCTTTCCTCTTTGAGGAGAGGAGTGAGATAGCAGCTGTGGTGGAGCTCGGCTGCCCACTGGAGCAGAACCACGACAGCACCTCAGAGTTTTCCTCATCTCTCATCACTAAGTTTCCCCCTGCATCCAGTGAAAGATGGAGATTCTCCTTAGTCCTCCTTTTTGTGTTAATGCATTTATAAAAACATTTTCTGTTGTCTTTAACAGCAGTAGCCAGATTGAGCTCTAGATAAGCTCAATTTCTAATTTTGTCCCACACATTCTTACAACATTCTTATAACCCTTCTGAGTGGCCTGCCCTCTTTTTCAAAGATCATAAACCCTCTTTTTTTTTTTTTTTCCCTAAGCTCTAGCCACAGTTTTCTGTTCAGCCAGGCCAGTCTTATTCCATGTCGACTCATCTTAGGACATGTGGGAACAGACTGCTCCTCAGCCATTAAGATTTCCTTCTTGAGGAGTGCCCAGACTTCCTGGACTCCTCTGCCCTTCAGAATCGCCTCCCAAGGGACTCTGACAACCAGAAATGTCAAAACAAACAAACAATCAAACAAATAAAAACAACAAAAAAGTCTGTTCTTTGGATCATAACTTTTTATTAATGATTATTAATAATGATTATAATAAAATAAAGCCCTTTTAATGTTTTATTGATAATAGTTCATTAGTGTTGACATTATCACTTCAAATTCATCAACAGAGCTGAAGCTGCTAACAGGTAAAAAATGTACTTTTATAGTGAGGAATTTATGAAAAAGATCAAAAAATACTTTTCTAATTTCATTACAGCATTCGTTATATATTGAAATAATCCCTTTGATATATTTATTTTCTCCTTTTCAGCATCATTTAAACTAAGTTTCACTTAAAGGTGTGTTTCTTTCATTTTCTAGTCTTTTCTTTTCTTTTTCCTGTAACTCTTCTGATCTGATTTCATACTTATTCTTCAGTCTTCTCATCTGTAGATTTTCTCCCTCTCTCCATCTCTCTCTCTCTTTTTTTTTTCTTTATTTGTCTTTCTTTTTTTTTTTTTTCCTTTTTCATTTTGGTCATCTGAACTTCTCTCTCTCTTTGCTTCTCAGTTTTGTGCTTCTTGATCAAACTTCTCTATGTCTGACTCTTTATGTTATTAGCATCAATGCCACCAACTATTACCTTTTATTTTGTAGTTGAAGAAAAATATCCTGTCATTGTCTCCTCACCTTGATCTCCTAATAATTTTTAGTGATTGAATTTATTTAATATATTTTTTCCACCATCCCTCAAACAGAGACCAACCAAATCATAGCCAGATTTATTTGTGGTACGTCAATGCAAGGCAGCATTGCCATGCAGCTAACACACTTTTCCAAAATAAAAATCTGGTTTGGTTTTGGACTGATTTGTCTTTCTAATATCTAACACACATTTTCCCCTTTTTATAGGGGCTTTCACTGGGGATATCCGAAGTAGATTAGCTTGGAAAAGCTTAGGATTTCCCTAGTGCTACTTTCTTTTACCTAGATTATCTTGAATTTTCTTCCTCTTTCTTTTTTTTTTTTCACAGATTAACATTAAAATGCAACAGAGCAAACACACACTGATAGATACTTCAGTGTTCCTGTCACTTTGAAATTTCCCTCTCTGAAAGGAATACATGGGACTATGTGTGTGTGTTTATTGAAACTGTGCAGAGCTGTGTTTTCCAGATTACTTTTACTGTACTTTTTTTTTTTTTTTTTTTTTTTTTTTGTATATATAGTGGAAAGAAAAACACAGCTTGGCAAATGTGGGAAGGTTTATACAGGACAGAAGGAAGCTGAATATTCTGTATTTATTAGCTTAAAACTGTAAACTAGTCAATTGTGTTCATTCATATTGCATTCAGATCTATTTTGACAAATAGATATGGTGATTAAATAGATATTTTAGATAGTACTACTGCTGTTCACCACATATTGTGGTATTACTATCATATTAGGTATGCTAATTCAGTACAATCAACTTTTTGTAATTGCTTTAAAGACCTTGTCTAACTAGAAATACTATTACTCCATTAAAGGAATATGTCGAAGCATAAATCTAGATACAAGACTTCAAGAAACTAATTACACTGACTGTACATAGAACATACATTCCTGGTGGGACCTATTTTTTTTATTTTTTATTTAATACATATTTATTTATTTTGTGAGGAATTCATAAAGAGGCCCAAGTTTCTGAATAATTTCTACAGAAAGTTTTCCACAAAATTTTACCTATGCAAAAACATAATTCAAATTTAATTGTTTAGTTCTCACTCTTTTCAGTTTAAGCCAAATGATGCAGTTGAATTCTATTTTTTTCCTCCCCATAATGAGGGAGGAAAAAAAAAATAGGAAAGTTGATAAATATAAACAGAGTTCAGTTTGTAACTGTGTATTCAGATTAATGAAGCCATTTGCAAATTTTGTGGTTCATTGCCCAACATATGCTGATACAGACAAAAACAACCAGCACAGACTTCTTCCCAGTAAGAAGGTCTGGATAAACTGGCCAACTGACAGAATGCAGGAAATCAATCACTTGAGAAGAGTTAAAGCACTGTGTGCTAGTTGGAAACTGGTGTAAACTACCTAAATTGAATTTCATGCAACAGAAATTTACTTTATTTAGCCAAAAACTGTTATTGAAGAAAAGTTATCTGGACATCTATTTTTGCTTTTTCTGTACATCAGATCCTAACTGGCAACTATGATTGAAGAGCTTGATCTGCCTTTACAGCTATGGTGAAACTGTAAAGGAACGCAGATTGTGCCCAACAAATCTCATGGATTTCTACAATAGGGTAGAATGGGACATCATTATACCTGAAAGTGTTTAAGGCCAAGTTGGATGGAGTACGTCTCATGATATCCTTGTCTCTAAATTAGAGAGACATGGATTTGATGGATGGACCACTCAGTAGGTAAAGAACTGACTGGATGGCCACACTCAAAGAGCTGGGGTCAACGTCTCCATGTTCAAGTAGATACCAGTAATGAGTGGTGTTTCTCTAGGGTCCGTTTTGGGACCAGCGCTGTTTAACATCTTTGTCAGTGACATGGACGGTGAGATCGAGTGCACCCAGCATAAGAATGACACGGACTTAGAATAAATCCAGAGAAATGCTATGAAGACGATCAGGGGGCTGGAGCACCTTTCCAGTGAAGACAAGCTTAGGGAGTTGGAGTTATTCAGGCTGGAGAAGAGAAGACTCCAGGGAGACCTTAGAGCAGCTTCCCAGTAACTGAAAGAGGCCTACAGGATACCTGGAGAGGGACTCTTTGTCAGGGAGTGTAGTGATAGGACAAGGATTAATGGCTGTGTGATTTAAAAAAAAAAAAAAAAAAAAAAAAAAAGTAGATTTAGGTTAGATATAAGGAAAGAATTCTTTATTCAGAAGGTGGTAAGGCACTAGAATGCATTGCCCAGAGAAGTTGTGAATGCCCCATCCCTCAGAGTGTTCAAGGTCAGGTTGGATGGAGCTTTGATCAGGCTGATCTCATGGGAGATATACCTGCCCATGGCAAGAGGAATTGGAATTACATGATATTTAAGTTTCCTTCCAACTCGAACCATTCTATGATTCTATAATTCTTGAACCATGAATATTGCACAACTTCACCAAATAGTCAGTGAAAAAAATCATGGCCATGTAAGAATGATTTCAAAGAGGTAATAAAAACATCTGCAGAAAGTTAAGTTATTTTTCACAGTGAGCTATTGGATCGCCTCTAGTAAAAAATTGTACCTGACAGTTTTTATGTTGGACAATAAAGAATAAATCATAAAGTAACTTCCTTGTGTAACCTTCAGAAAATTGAACAGCTTCTTACAAAATCTTCCCTTCATTTTGAAACAAAATATATGTTACCACTTCAGGCCTCATGCAACTTATTTTGCTGATTTCTACTATGAAGCTACTGCTTCTTACTCTAGAAACAACCGTAGTTTGATGGAGACTGAAAATCTTGTAAGTGACATAAATGGTCTTGGCGCTTTAAGTCCTTCTGAAATTGCTTGCAATATAAGGCATTTCAATGATTGTTCTAAATCTGCACAAAATTTTTACCAGAAAAAAAAAAAAAATAATAATAATAAATAAACAAACAATTATATTTTAAAATTTTCTATATATTTATTATCAGTTTTTCACTCCAAAGTGCTTTCTGTTAAAACAGATGGAATGAGACAAAAAGAATAGACTTGTTTACTTGACAAGAAATTATATAAAATATTTCTGGTCAGATAAAGAGACTGCATGACTAATTCTAATAAGTCCAATATACTCTCAGTACTCTCAGTACTTTAAGAGGCATGATCAGGTATCTTAAACTCAAAATGATTCTTTCTTCATATTCTGCACAACTTCAACAGGAATAAAGGTATTTATACCTTTACGTTTATACATTTATACACACTGTCATGTGTACCTACACTCATACTGCTGTTCTACTGAAAGAACAGGTTAAGACCACTATCCCCACACTTTTGATAAGAGCACTGCAAGTAACAAGAATTCAGGGTTTATAGAAAGATCCTTGTTTCTCCGGCAATCCACCTGAAATGCCTCTTCTCTTAAGCTTGTTCTATCAGCCCTTGCCTAGCTCATTTTTGCCATTGCTTCTATCTAGAGGGACAAGTGCGGACAATTATTTGGATATATGAAAGATATGCACCTGGAACTGTTGTATAGGTGAAATACCTTTTGGAGATGAACAACATATCTCACTAATGAGATGAAACATCTAATTATCACTGGTGGCACAAAATACTGAAACAATCAGATCTTCTTGAATGCATTAAAGCTTTATCTGTTGCTTCTGTTATAATGCCCTGTTGTCAAATGCTTAGAAACTGAAGGATGCCTCCATTTATCAGTCATTTGGAAGGAATATTTCTTTTGAAGGAATGGATAAGTCTGGGATTTTGAAAATACAATGCTAAAGGAGAAAAACTGTCTTTTATAGACTGCAGAATTCACCTCCAACCCAATTTTGGTTAACAACGACACAGATAAAAAAGTAAAAATAATAATAAAAAAATACACATTTTGGCACTTCTTTCCATCCTTTCCCAAAGAATGAAAGTTCCACTACCACCCAGAGGAGTCTGTTTGCAGTTCTTTTCCACTTTAGAAATCACCATTTTCCTCCTTCCAATCTTTTTTGTCCTACTATGCACTTCAAGATTGATTTTCGTAAAAATAGTGAAATGATTATTGTAAGTTACATATTTCTTTTATGAAAGATGTGTCTGGAGCTCCTAACAACAACAAAAAACAAACAAACAAACAAAAATCTGCATAGTGTCATTTATTATTCATACATTTTTGCTTGAAAATAATAAAAATATTACACTCAAGTATGATGCAACAGACATTTTATCTCCTGGTGACGTTTTAAAGACCTCTAACCAAAAGTCACAATTATGTTTACTTACTAAACAGTAAACACACACACACATATATATATAAAATGACTTTTGTAGTATAGCTACCTCTTACTAGAAGGGGTTGTATTGTGCTGCAGAAGACATTTTCTGGTATGCCATATCCTTTCTCAAGGTTTGTCTTTTGTCCTCTTTTAAATTTTGTTGTTGGATAGATTGTAAAGAGTTCTCTCTAAGAAACAGGCAAGAGCAGGTTGAGAGCCTATGGGTAAAACTTAAGGACTGGACCAATGAAGGACATTTGTGGTTGGCGTCTACTACAGGTTGCTCAATCAAGAGGTGCCTGTTGAAGAAACCTTCTTGCTCCAGCTACTGGAAGTATGGTGCTCATGGGCTCTCATCCTCCTGGGGGATTTCAACCACACTGATGTCTTCTGGGAAAGACACGTGGTGGGAAGTAAGCAAAATTATTTCCTCATCAAGGAAATAAGTAAGGAGACATATGGAGTCCATTAAGAACAGCTTCCTCATCCAGGTATTAGACAAACCAACCAGAGGAGAAGTGTTACTAGACCTGGTGCTCACAAATGTGGAAGAGCTAATTAAAGAAGTTAAGATCGGAGGAAACCTAGATTGTAGTGACCACACCCTGGTTGAACTTGTTATCTGGAAGGATATGGACCTGGATAAGAGCAAAATCAGGACCCTGAACTTCAGAAAAGCCAACTTCCAGTTGTTCAAAAAATAAGTGCATAAGATCCCATGAGACATGCAGTATCTGGTCAGAGCTGGCAACTCTTTAAGAATATTTTCCTTGGAGTGAAAGAGCTCTCTATTCCCATATGTAATAAATCAAGCAAGGAAGGTAGGAAACTCTCATGGTTGAATAAGGATCTGCTGGTAAAACTTAGGCAAAAGAAGGAAATGCACAGACAGTGGAAACAGGGCCATGAGCCCAGAGAAGAGTAAATAAATGCTTTCCGTATGTGCCCACCCTCAGCAAGTACACTGATGATATAAAGCATGGAAGGAGTGGCCAACATCCCAGAAGGCTGTGCTGCCATTCAGCAAGACCTGGATGATCTGGAGAGCTGGGCAGGAAGAAATCAGATGAGGATTAACAAGAGAAAGTGTAGAATCCTGCACCTAGGAAGGAACAACTGCATGTATCAGTACAGACTGGGGGATGACCTTCTAGAGAGGAGCTCTGCGGAGAAGCACCTGGGGGTCCTGCTGGATGACAAGTTGGCCATGAGCCAACAGTGTGCCCTGGTGGCCAAGAAGGTCAGTGAGATCCTGGGGTGTATTAAATGGAGTGTGGCCAGCAGGTCAAGGGAGGCGATCCTCTTCCTCTACTCTGCCCTGGTCAAGCCTCACCTGGAGTACTGTGTCCAGTTCTGGGCTCCCTGGTACAAAAAAGACAGGGATCTCCTGGGAAGAGCCCAGCAGAGGACCACAAAAATGATACAGGGCCTGGAGCATCTCCCCTGTGAGGAAAGGTTGACAGAGCTGTGTCTGTTCAGCCTAGAGAAAAGGAGTCTGAACTGTGGGTGACAAAGGGATTTTGCCAACTTCTTTTCAGTGGTCTGTGGGAACCGGACAAGGTGCAATGGCCAAAAAATGGAGCATAGAAAGTTCCACACCAATATGAGAAAAAAATGCTTCATGGTAAGGGTGACAGAGTGCTGGAACTGGCTGCCCAGGGAGATTGTGGAGTCTCCTTCTCTGGAGATATTCAAGTCCCATCTGGACATCTACCTATGCAACCTGCTCTAGGGAGCCTGCTTTGGCAGGGGTATTGGACCCAATGATCTGGAGGTCTCTTCCAACCTCTACAATTCTGTGATTCTGTGATTCTGTATGTGCAGGGATGGGATCAGGGAAGCCAATACACTGATATAACTAAAGTTGGCGAGAGATGTAAAGAATAACAAGAAGTGCCTACAAATATGTTGGCCACAAAAGAAAGACTAGGGAACCTGTAGTGCCTCTGACAAATGAAGATGGACAACTCATGACAAATGTGGAGAAAACAAAGGTACTTAACAACTTCTTTGCCTTGGTCTTCACTAGCGGTCAGGCTTCCCACATGTCTTGTGTTTCCAAACCTTTAGGCGGGGGCTAGGGGAGCAGAGTCCCTCCCACTGTAAGTGAAGAGCAAGTTCAGGACCTCCTGATACAACTTATCTAAAAGTCTATTGGGCCTGATGACATGCATCTCAGGATCCTGAGGGAATTGTCTGATGTAGTTGCCAAGCCATTCTCCATCATACTTGTAAAGTTCTGTCAGTCAGATGAAGTCCCTGGTGACTGGAAAAAGGTTCACATCAATCCAATTTTTAAAAAAGGTATAAAGGAGACCTAAGTAACTACATACCAGTAAACCTCACCTCTGTGCCTAGCAAGGTCATGTAATGAATCCTCCCGGAGTCAATGCTAAGGCACATGCAGAACAACGAGGTGATCCAGGACAGCCAGCATGGCTTGACCAAGGGTAAATCATGCCTGACTAATCTAGTGGCCTTCTATCATGGAGTAAAGGCATCAGTTGACAAGGAGAGACTGACTGATTTCATTTACTCGGACTTCTGTAAGGCCCTTGACATGGTCCCACACAACATCCTAATCTATAAATTAGAAAGATATAGATTTGAAGGGTGGACCGTCCTGTGGATAAGGAATTGGCTTGATGGCTGAGCCCAGAAAATAGTGGTGACTAGTCCTATGTCCAGATGGAAGCTGGTGATGAGCAGTGTCCCTCAGATCTGTACTGCTGATGGTGAACAAATGTAAACTGCACCCCTTCCCCTTCCCCTTCCCCTTCCCCTTCCCCTTCCCCTTCCCCTTCCCCTTCCCCTTCCCCTTCCCCTTCCCCTTCCCCTTCCCCTTCCCCTTCCCCTTCCCCTTCCCCTTCCCCTTCCCCTTCCCCTTCCCCTTCCCCTTCCCCTTCCCCTTCCCCTTCCCCTTCCCCTTCCCCTTCCCCTTCCCCTTCCCCTTACCTTTCCCTTTCCCCTTCCCCTTCCCCTTTCCCTCTTTCATTCACAAAAATAACTGACAGTGAAGTTAATTAAATAAATCTATTACAGACTTACTCGATATTACAATGTTAAATGCAAATGTATTTTTAAAGAATAAATATGTAATAGTACAAATTCACCCAGCTCAGATTAACAGTTAACAGACTTTAAAAGTCAAGCTTTGCCAGACAAAGCAACATATATTGCTTATTCCTAAAAGGAATATTTTCCTATTCCTACATTACATATTATTCTGATTTTTAGTCAGCTTTAAGTTTGCATGTATATATGTAATATGTAATATGACCAAACATATTACATGTTTGTATGTTTGGTAGGCACTGAGATGCATTATACAACTTCTTATAGGAAGAGATTCTTTATGTCATGATTATTGATATGAAAGGAGCATTTTATAGCAACGATGTCACATATTTAGCTAATATCAAATGTTTACAGTCTTCAAAAGAAACACAAAACTAGATGGAAAATTAAATTGAAGCTCATTTTTTAAGTAGAAAATTAAGGTGCAAAGATTATAGGTAGTTCATTGTCACAGAAGACCAGAGTCAGATTTCTGAGACAGATTCTGTGGCTGGTAGTACTGAAAGGTATTAGCTTATAATGGTTTGCACTATAAATGTATGTCCTGTTTTTCAGAACAGTCCGGCATACAAGGAACTGGAAAAAAAAAAAAAAAAAAAAAAAAAAAAAAAAAAAAAAAAAGATCATTCTTTATTCTGCATCTCAACTGTATAAAACAAACCTTATGAAAATTTAAATTTAGTGAAGAATTCTGACTACTGTATTAAATCAATCACTGATCAATTTGTACAAAGTCACATAAGAGGTCACATCAAAGTGCCTGAAACTGAACATAAATCCCCAGAATTTTGTCATACTCTTTCATTTGACATGTACGGAAATGGAAGGAAAAGCCCTCCACTATGAACTATTCTCATGTGGTGTAAATGCCTGAAGTAACTAGGAAAATAAAATTAACATTCACACTTTTAAGGAAAAGGTACAGCATTGAAGAGGCTTTCAGGGTAGGGCATAACTGCATTATCTGAGCGTTCCCTAGGCTCCCAACCTTAGATGCTATCACGCTGGGGAAACTTGGTGTGCTAGCTCTAAGGAACACCACGGAGCGTGGAGTGGAGTGGAGACACCACGGCTAGGCTCTGTAATCAGGTGGGGCCTCGATTGTTCTTGTGCACTAAATTGCACTTTTTGCCACCCTAAGCCAAAGACCTGTCATCTTTTGACAAATGCTGTACCCTAGTGTACTTTTTGCTCATTATAATATCATTATAATACCAAAACACACCTCCATCCCAAAAGCTACCTGCCTCCAAGGTGCGACCACCCCTCACTGAGCATGCGCTCTGAACTTCTCGGAGCCTATTACTTTAAACGGAGACGGGAAAACTTTACACCAATCATAACTAAGATATGCTTGACTAGAGCCACTCAAGCTCCACCTAAAAGATAGAAAATAATATAAATTGGCCCAAGAGAGAGGGGATGTTAGGGAAGATACCACCGTCAGGGGAGATACCATCCCGAGGACATGCAGCATCCTTAGGACCTCCTGACTCCTGGGATCAGTCGACAGGCTGAGCCTCTCTTCCCCCCCCATTGGGACGCCTTTGGGTGAGATCTGAATATTTGCTTATAAATCTCTATAGAGTCTTTGATCCTTTTAACGCGTTTATTTCTAGGCTGCGCACCTATAACACCTACAACACCTATAACACCTACAACACCTATAACACCTATAATACCTACAACACCTGTAACATCTATACCATCTATAACATCTATAACGTCTGTAACACCTACAACACCTATAACACCTGTATAACATCTGTAACACCTATAACACCTGTGTTATTTCATGCATACTAGCTTGCTTTTGCAGATAGTCACTATCACCGGCAATCCAAAAGAACCTGATTATCTGTTGCTGTAATAAACCATACTTGATTGCATTGTGATAGCTCTCATTAATGCAACTAGGGTGAGAGTGGTTATCCGTGATAGTTCAGTGTTCTGAATCCAACCAGACCCCCAGACGGTTAATGCATTTTTGGTGAATGTCTGAACAGACCCCCAGGTGGTTAATACGTTTTTGGTGAATGTCTGAGTGGACCCCCAGGCGGTTATTACGTTTTTGGTGAATGTCCGAACGGACCCCCAGACCGTTAATGCGTTTTTGGTGAATGTCTGACTGGACCCCCAGGCGGTTAATGTGTTTTTGGTGAATGTCCGACTGGTTCAGTACTCTGAATCCAACCGGGCCCGTAACGGTTAATCAGCTACACCCCTTTAACGCGACATCTCAATAAATGTATTATCTCACTAGGAGACAATGAGAAAGGGGAAAAATCAGATGAGAGAAGTTACTTACACATTTTTATATATAATTTATACATTTTATTTTTATTGCAGATTTGATTTGCTTGACTATTTGGAGTGAAGGAAGTGATCTTTCCTGTTTGTTTCCTAAGAGATGTGTTAAATGGCCAGCAAATATAGAACACACTGGAGAGTTTGCAGGCCTCTTAATTCATTGCCTTGGTGTACAGTAAATCTATTCCTTTAACAGGTTTATTTCTTTTACCCAGAAGGATTTCACCTAATGGATGGCATGGATATAAGATGGTGACTGTATAGTGAGTGATGTTACTAGAGGTAAGACTTATCACTGTGATGATAAATAAAGAGAAGCAGCAATTTACAAATAAATGCTTTGCAAAGAAAATGGGGTTTAAACCAAACACATTTCTTTCACATACGCAAATATATCTACCTCTCAACCTCCACACTCCTCCACTCTGTGGTTTTCACTGCCCATGCACAAGGTCGGCTTTGACAAGATGAGGATGCTTGCCCAGACTAACATCTCTGAGAAAGGGCCCCTATTCCCTCACCACAATCATGGGTCCTTGCAGCTTGCTGGCACCTGGTGATTTACTGTACACATCCAGACCGTGGCCTGCAGAATTAACTCCTTGGCTCTTGACTTCTTGGTCTTGACAAGAATCCTTACTGGCCCTGGCCACCCTCAGGGACCTGGCCTGATGGTCCTTCTACAGTGCAGTGGAACTGCACCTGCTGGAGTATGCTGTCTGACCTGCCTGCCCAGCTCTGTCTTGTTCTAGAGACCCTTGTCTCTACTACCCCTGCAGAGCTACACTGCCTGCAGTTCCCTGTAAAACAGTGATTTTTAAAGCTCATTTTTTTAGGCCTCATTTTTATGAGCTTCATTTTAAAGCTCCTTTTTTTAGGCCTTTGCCTAACCCACTTGAGCAATATAGCACCGAATTTTTGTTGTTATTGTTTCCAGCTTCGAATATGTCTTAGTTGAAAGCTGTTTCAAGAGTTGTTTTTGCTTTTTTTTTCACAGTGGACTTCATCTCACTGAAGAACTTTATGACGTATGAAACTATGATAGCATCTCTCACCTCAGATATCCTCATTGAAGGTAATGAAGCAGGCAAACTGAAACATAAGCAAGATAATCCAAATTCCAAAATACCTATATAGCAAGAGGAGGACCCTCTGAAACTGAATTGTCAAAAGTTAAGAAAAAAAAAATCTTTAGTATCCCAATAGAAATGTCCTATGGGTGAGTCTAACACACAGGATAAAATTTTGTGAGTCTTCTGTCAATCCTTACTTGGATAAACTTGCCTTTAATAACATGTAGCAAGCAAGAATAGAAAAATTTGCTAAACTGCTACACCTACTGACATGTTGCCTAACCCTAGAGTAATTGAAATGACTTCTGTATCTGCAGGAGTTTTGTTAATACAAAGCCACTCTAATGAAGTTATACCGGTATTAGAAACATACATTCCCCAAACCCCCTTTTATAGACATAATAATGAAGACATTTCAGTAAGATAAAAAGGGTGATAATTATGTGGGTTTTGGCACATGTAGAGTGCCTTTAACTCCATGGGCTCAAACAAGGTCTCATACAATTTGCAGACCTAGTGTAGTAAAAGTAAAGCTTTACAGCTTCATAACAGACAAAGTACAGAGATCATTTTAGCCATCACCTACACAGAATTGCTGACAGTCACTAAAACACAATAGTGCTATAGCACTGAGGAAGGAGGACAGGCAGGGCTAGTTTTTCCAGCATCAAGCTCACTTGAGGGAGCCGCCAGGACCTGTTAGCCCTCAGGAGGGAGGTGAATGAGGTGTATGCAGAGCCAGCAGCGCCCCCTCCCCAGCCGTTCAAAAGCTGCCCAGAACAACCAGGAGCGCAGTGAACAGGACAGGCAAACAGGGCATGGTGCGTCAGTAGGGAGTGGCGCTGCAGTTTGCGCAGGCAGGGTGAGCAGGAAGGACAGAGCGTTCCCCCCCTGCCCATATGAACACCTTCTCTAACAGCGGTCTAGCGCTAGTTCAGCTGTAATGGTGTACACCAGGCACAGTGCCCTCTCTAGGAAGTCTGTACACACAAAGACCGACTGCCCACTCAAAAATGCAGCAGTTCAGGTCTTCCGTTGAAGGGAGTGCCTGAGCCTGTTGCTACCACCTGCAGGGGACAGAGAGACTCTGTGCGTGAGGTGCAAGCAGGTGGACAACCTGGTTTGCCTTGTGGCAGAACTCAAGGAGGAGGTGAAGAGGTTGAGGGATAACAGGGAGTGTGAGCAGGAGATAGACTTGTGGAGCAACTCCCTGAATGGCCTGAAGGACAGATACCGGCGCGAAACACGCCAAATGGGGATGGACCCCCGGCTCTGTTGCTGTCAGGCAGAGGGAGGGGACCTAGTAGTTGAGGAAGAATGGAGACAGGTCCCTGCTCGACATCGCAGGCGATTTCCTCCTCTACTGGCCCCACCTTCCCAGGTGCCCTTATGCAACAGATTTGAGGCCCTGGAGCTTGAGAGATCAGTAGCTGAGGAAGAGGTAGAAAGTCTACCCAGGAGGATGCCTAGGGCGAGGAAGTCAACTCCACACCTCAGGGCTGCCTCCACCAAGACAGAAAGAAAGGTTATTGTTGTGGGCAACTCCCTTCGCAGGGGAACAGAGGGCGCTATTTGTCGGCCTGATCCTACCCATAGGGAAGTCTGCTGCTTCCCTGAGGCCAGGGTCAGGGACATTGCCAGAAAGCTTCCCAACCTGGTTCGCCCCTCTGACTATTATCCTCTTTTAATAGTCCAGGCAGGCAGTGATGACATTGAAGATAGAAGCCTGAAGATGATCAAACGGGACTTTAGGGGACTGGGACGGTTAGTGGATGGAGCGGGAGTACAGGTGGTGTTTTCGTCTATCCCTACAGTGGCAGGGAGGGGTACAGAGAGGACATAGAAACCCCACCTGATAAACACGTGGCTCAGGGGCTGGTGCCAACACAGAAATTTTGTTGTTTTTTTTTTTTTACCATGGGACGCTTTACTTGGCACCCAGCCTGATGGCCACAGACGGGTCCCTATCTCTAAGGGGAAAACAGAGCCTAGGCCAGGAGATAGTGGGGCTGATAGAGAGGGCTTTAAACTAGGTAAGAAGGGAGACAGGGCTGAAACAAGGCTTGTTAGAGCTGTGCCAGGGGGAACAAGGGGGAGCAAGGCTGGGAGAGAAGACAATGGCCCAACTGAAGTGCATCTACACTAATGCACGCAGCATGGGTAACAAACAGGAGGAGCTGGAAGCCATCCTGAAGCAGGCAGGCTACGACTTGGTTGCCATCACGGAAATGTGGTGGAACCACTCTCATGAGTGGAGTGCTGCAATGTCTGGCTATAAGCTCTTCAGAAGGGACAGGCAGCATGGAAGGGGTGATGGTGTGGCTCTCTATATCAGAGAGAGTCTTGATGTCGTGGAACTCGAGGCTGGGAATGATAAGGTTGAGTCCCTGTGGGTTAGGATCAGAGGGAAGGCCAACAGAAGAAGCATCCTGGTGGGGTCTGTTATAGACCGCCAAACCAGGATGAGGAGATGGATGAGGAGTTCTACAGACGGCTGACAGAAGTTGTGAAATTGTCAGCACTTGTTCTTGTGGGGGACTTCAACTTCCCTGACATATCCTGGAAGCACAACACAGCCCAGAGAAAGCAGTCTAGGAGGTTTCTGGAGAGCGTGGAAGATAGCTTCCTGACGCAGCTGGTTAGTGAGCCTACCAGGGGAGGTGTCCCGCTAGACGTGCTGTTGACAAACAGAGAAGGACTGATGGGAGATGTGGAGGAAACTGTCTTGGGCAGAGTGATCATGAAATGGTAGAGTTCTCCATTCTTGGCGAAGCCAGGAAGGGGACCAGTAAAACCACTGTATTGGACTTCCGGAGGGCTGACTTTGTGCTGCTCAGGACACTGGTTAGTAGAGTCCCTTGGGAGGTGGTTCTGAAAGGCACAGGAATCCAGGAAGGCTGGGTACTCTTCAAGAGGAGCGGTCTGTCCCCACGTGCCCAAAGACAAGCTGGCGGGGAAGAAGACCGGCCTGGCTGAACAGAGATTTGTGGTTTAAGCTTAGGAGAAAAAAGAGGGTTTACAATCCTTGGAAAAGAGGGCAGACCACTTGGGAGGACTATAGAGATATTGTGAGGCATTGCATGGATAAAATTAGAAAGGCCAAAGCTCATCTGGAGCTCGGTCTGGCTAATGCTGTTAAAGACAACGAAAAATGTTTTTACAAATACATCAGTGCAAAACGGAGGACTACGGAGAATCTCCATCCTTTACTGGATGCGGGGGGGAACTTACAAGAGATAAGGAAAAGGTGGAGGTGCTTAATGCTTTCTTTGCCTCAGTCTTTAGCAGCAAAACCAGTTGCTCTCTGGATACCCAGTACCCTGAATCATTTCAAGGGAATGGGGAGCAGGATGTGGCCCTCACAATCAATGAGGAAGTGGTTGACAACCTGCTACAGCACTTGGATGTATGCAAGTAAATGGGGCCAGATGGGATCCACCTGAGGATACTTAGAGAACTGGCAGAGGAGCTGGCCAAGCCGCTTACCATCATTTATCAACAGTCCTGGCTATTGGGGGAGGTCCCAGTTGACTGGCGGCTAGCAAATGTGATGCCCATCTACAAGAAAGGCCGGAGGACTGACCCGGGAAACTACAGGCCTGTCAGTTTGATCTCAGTGCCAGAGAAGCTCATGGAGCAGATTATCTTGAGAGTCATCACGCGGCACTTTTCAGGGCAAGCAGGCGATCTGGCCCAGTCAACATGGGTTTATGAAAGGCAGGTTCTGCTTGACAAACCTGATCTCCTTCTATGACACATTTAGTGGATGAGGGAAATTCTGTGGATGTGGTCTACCTTGACTTCAGCAAGGCTTTTGACACCATTTCCCACAGCATTCTCCTCAAGAAACTAGCTGCTCGTGACTTGGAATGGTGTATGCTTTGTTGGGTTAAAAACAGGCTGGATAGCCGGGCCCAAAGTGTCGTAGTGAATGGAGTCCAGTTGGATACCGGTCACTCATTCCCCAGGGCTCAGTACTGGGGCCAGTTCTCTTTAATATCTTTATCAATGATCTAGATGAGGGCATTGAGTGCACCCTCAGTAAGTTTGCAGATGACACCAAGTTAGGTGCGTGTGTCAATCTTCTCGAGGGTAGGAAGGCTCTGCAGGAGGATCTGGATAGGCTGCACCGATGGGCTGAGGTCAACTGCATGAAGATCAACAAGGCCAAGTGCCGGGTCCTGCACCTGGAGAGCAATAACCCCAAGCAGTGCTACAGGCTAGTAGATGAGTGTTTGAAAAGTTGCCAGGCAGAGAAGGACCTGGGAGTGATGGTGGACAGTCGGCTGAATATGAGCCAGCAGTGTGCTCAGGTGGCCAAGATGGCCAACAGCATCCTGGCTTGTATCAGAAACAGTGTGGTCAGCAGGGCTAGGGAAGTGATTGACCCACTGTACTCGGCTCTGGTGAGGCTGCACCTCAAGTACTGTGTTCAGTTTTGGGCCCCTCCCTACAAGAAGGACATTGAGGTGCTTGAGTGAGTCCACAGAAGGGCAATGAAGCTGGTGAGGGGTCTGGAGAACAAGTCCTGCAAAGAGCAGCTGAGGGAGCTGGGTTTGTTCAGCCTGGAGAAGAAGAGGCTCAGGAGTGACCGTATCACCCTCTATAAGTACATTAAAGGAGGCTGTAGTGAGGTGGGGGCTGGTCTATTCTCCCATGTGCCTGGTGACAGGACGAGGGGGAATGGGCTACAGTTGCTGCAGGGGTGTTTTAGGTTGGATATTAGGAAGAACTTCTTTACTGAGAGGGTTGTGAGGCATTGGAATGGGCTGCCCAGGGAAGTGGTGGAGTCACCATCCCTGGAGGTTTTTAAAAGATGTTTAGATGTAGAGCTTAGTGATGTGGTTTAGTGGCGGACTTGTTAATATTAGGTCAGAGGTTGGACTCGATGATCTTGAGGTCTCTTCCAACCTAGATAATTCTGTGATTCTGTGATTCTGTAATTTTACTGGCACCACAGTATAGAGTCTCAAATATTTCTGCTCTTTCAAAGATAAGTATCACAAAATAAAATAAAATAAAATAAAATAAAATAAAATAAAATAAAATAAAATAAAATAAAATAAAATAAAATAAAATAATCAAATAAATCAGATATAATGGTAACTAGTGAGGTCATCACAAGAGGGATATGTTTCTGGAATGTTCACAGAAATTTAGTAAAAGGGATAAACTAGTACTAATGACCACTATAGTTATGGTTAGAGATGTCCGATTGTCACATCTAAATATTTATATTAGTGTCATAGTGAAATGAATTTTCCTGTCCTTTTCATCAACTTGATTTATATAAGTTAGTTGGTAATGTCTAGTCATGGCCCTTTAGCCTCTCTTTTACACATAGGATGCTCTGCAAGAAAAATCTTCCTCAGCAGATTTTAATTACACTGAAATTTTTAAGAGAATGATCCCTAATGTTCTGTTAAATACAGAATATTCAGAAAAGTGCAGAAATACCTAATAGGTTTAGTAAAATTAATGTCGTATTTTGCATACTTGGGAGAGAAAAGGGTCATAATGGATTGGACCTTATTAATCCCTTGTCTTGCTTTCATTTAAATACCTTTCTACTACCTTCTCACTGGATGATAATGGGGTTCAGAGATGGGGCTTTGAACTCCATTCTTTTACTGTCTTCAGTTTTAGTTCTTTTAACACTTTAGGACACTCTATAATTATATTGCCTAAATCACATATAACTGATCCCTCACAACAGCATTAAAACTTTGACATAATAAGCCAAATATTCCTTTAATATTATTAAACTTCTTAGGTGAAAGCATGCATCTATTTCCCAGCACCTCATCCCAGAATCCTGACTTCATGAAAAAGGGCTCTTTGAAAGGGAGCAGAACATTTTTTCACCCATGTAGTCTTCTGAGGAGTTCTGAAGTCTCAAATTTCAGACATCAAATGGCAATAGGTGCTGTCTTTTCTAAAAAGGGGTACCTCACTGATGCAAATGAACTTTCTTATAACAGTGCTGGAGGGAATGGGGGGGTAAAGGGGGAGAGGGTCATTAGGGCTTGTGCCTTTCCCTTTCCCTTTCCCTTTCCCTTTCCCTTTCCCTTTCCCTTTCCCTTTCCCTTTCCCTTTCCCTTTCCCTTTCCCTTTCGTCTTCGTCTTCGTCTTCTTTTTTCTTCTCCTCCTCCTCCTTTTTATATCTGAAAAATAAACAAAGTTTGTAGGTAAAATATAATTCACAAATATATATATATATATTTCTTTACTAGAAAATAAGCCAGTATACTTCTGACATGCTTTTAAGTTTTATTTATTGACAAGCTACATTTAAAAAAAAATGTAGTAAGGGAGAGACAGCTAAACTGTTTTTACTGTTTAATTTGTTTAACTGTGATTTGTTGTTTTTAATCTCTTTAAAAAATATATTTTGTTTTGTTTTGCTTTGTTTTGTTTTTATTTTGTGAAAGATTTAGTAAACTAAGAAATTTCTACCTGGCATCCAGATTGTTGAGAGGTTGTTTTAATCCAGAATATGAATTTTGCTCTTTGATGAGGATCCCTTTGGAACAGTTTTTACATATGGAGGTCATTCAGAATAACACTAGTGCTGTCCAAACCTCTTTGTCTTTGGGCATTAGATCTATGGAAGACACAATACGTATAGAGAGGAATAACTGTTTGCTCTAATACCAACAATATTAAAAAACATATTAGAATGCCAGTGAAAAAGCTGAGTGTTGACAGAGTATTTATAAATATACAAGACTAAATGTCTCTCAAAGTATGTAAAGTGACTTGCAAACTGTGAAAAAGGCCACAGGTTATCTCCATATAGCTTTCAGCTGAAATACAAACTGCAAACGTAGATGTAGCTCATGTCAGAAATCAGCCGAAAACCTGACCTCTGAATTCTCTCTGTAGATTATCACTGGTCCTCAACATTATTGTTTATTTCTCTACTTAGGTTCCAAGTTTATGGTAACTGGAAAGAACTGTTAAATTCTGTGTGATGAGCAAAATGTTTTGTATTAGAGGAAAGCAAAACAAAACAAAAACAAACCAGTAAATTTTGAGCTAAAGAAGAGTTGTTTGATGAACAGGTCCTCCACAGTAACTCCCTCTCCTCTCCTCTCCTCTCCTCTCCTCTCCTCTCCTCTCCTCTCCTCTCCTCTCCTCTCCTCTCCTCTCCTCTCCTCTCCTCTCCTCTCCTCTCCTCTCCTCTCCTCTCCTCTCCTCTCCTCTCCTCTCCTCTCCTCTCCTCTCCTCTCCTCTCCTCTCCTCTCCTCTCCTCTCCTCTCCTCTCCTCTCCTCTCCTCTCCTCTCCTCTCCTCTCCTCTCCTCTCCTCTCCTCTCCTCTCCTCTCCTCTCCTCTCCTCTCCTCTCCTCTCCTCTCCTCTCCTCTCCTCTCCTCTCCTCTCCTCTCCTCTCCTCTCCTCTCCTCTCCTCTCCTCTCCTCTCCTCTCCTCTCCTCTCCTCTCGTGTTATATTCAGTTCTCTTCAAATATGTCCCTGAAAACATCCTGTGATGTTTCTCATGTCTCTTGGCTTTCATCAGTAAAATATTTCACAGGCTTTGTCTTGTTCACTGTAATGATTTGGTGATTGGTTGAGAAAAGTGTCTTTATTGATTGATTGATTTTCATCATTCTATCAGTATTGGCATAATACATTAGAACATTTATTTGTTTGTTTGTTTGCTATTAGTAGAGAATTAATTGACTCAAGTAACCTCACTATTCCATATCTGAGTCTGATGCAAAGAATTAGATTATGAGATTCTATCAAATCCATGTTTCAGAGATAAAATGTTACTAGCTTTTTAAGACTAAGTAATTGCCCTAAGTAGTTTGTTGTTGGCTTGCACTTCTTTCATTAGATTCACAGTTTCAAACATGGGCGCGTGATTCCTTACATAATATATCTTCATATAAAGAAATAAGAAGCAGCAGAAGAAAAAAAAAAAAATAAAAGGGAAGTTTGTCCCCTTTGTGTAGCCTGTTTGGAAATCAGAAATTTGTTTCTACTAAAACTCAGGAAAGCGGGCTCCTGGGGAGACTTCAGCCCAGGGATATAGGTGTTATATTGTTGTCAGGTCCAACAATGTCTTAAAAGATGTTTCTGTCAAAATCACTGTACTGGAGAGTTCTCTGGCAGTTTGAATACATTGCAGCTCATTTCTTAGGCTCCGTTTGAGGGATCTGTCTGTTGGATTAATTTTTCTATTTGGAAATTAGTAGAAAAGTTTTTGCTTTGCAGAAGTTGGTGCTGGATATCTAGAAAAGGAAAAGGTTGAAAGACAGGGCTTTACAACTGTAGGTAACATAAATATTTCCAGCTAATTACCAATGCAAGCAAGTAGATCCTTGCACCAAATTCATCACTGCAATATCTCTTCACCTTTTAAATTTGCAATTGCATAAGATTACTATTATTTTTCAAGTGATATATATATATACATATACACACACACATATATATACACATATTTCTGCATTATTCCCTTCTGTGATAGAGGGATAACAGAAATTTTAAATGTATGTTACAGTTTTAAACAGCAAGGTCAGAAAGGGGAGAGGAGTTTGGCACTAATCAAAGAAGTGAAGAGTTGTCATACCAAATCCCAGAAGGTGCATTAGACCATCTGAAAACCACCACCACCAAAAAATAAACATAAACATAAACATAAACATAAACATAAACATAAATAAAAAATAAAAATAAAATACATTTGCAAGTCCTTGTAGACTCTGAGCTGCATTCTAGAGTTACCTGTGAATCACGAATCACAGATTCCAGGGAAAGATAACCTATATTAGTTCTCTGATTGGATTTTCCTACCCATCAATTAGAAGGAGTTATAGGAAACTGAGAAGTCAGAAAATATAATTATAGTAGAATGAGAAGGAATTGCTAAAACACTGTGTACTATCAATGTGTGCCCTAAGCAGACAGATGTGGTAGAATGCATTATTCAAATGTGCTCCAAATTACTTTTGCAGTCCAAGAAGAGATAAAAACTATTGCAAATCTCAATAGCAAATACATTTACAGAAAACTGATAATTCATATATGTTAGAATCAGCATTTCAGCATTTTAGATCACTTGTATGCATTAATACATAAATGGTATATAAAATTATCCTGGATTTTTTATTGTATTTTTTAATAAATGTTTATTTTCTCCTATGACTTACGTACTTGAAACAACGTTGCATGAAATGAGGCAATGGGCTTTAAATACCCATATAGCATCTTCTTTCCCTATAACATGGACTACTTTAAATCACCACAGCTGTCTTACAATTTGTACATGGTTTTCACAAGGAAGACATACATGTTTAAAGTTTTTTTCATTATCTCCATGGCTCTCAACAGACTGCCCCCAATCTACTTAATAAAATAATCTTATGCCCTATGGTGAAAGATGGTGTCAATAGTTCTGTTGACCTAGCACAACATATTTTTGATATTTAAGATTAGAATGGAATCATAGAATCACAGAATGGTTCACATTGGAAGGAACCTTAAATGTCGTGTAATTCCAATTCCTCTTGCCATGGGCAAGTATATCTCCCATGATATCAGTCCGATCAAAACCCCATCCAACCTGGCCTTGAACATTTTGAGGGATGAGGCATTCACAACTTGCTGGGCAATGCATTCTAGTGCGTCACCACCTTCTGAGTAAAGAATTCCTTCCTTATATCTAACATAAATCTACTCTTTTTTTTTTTTTTTTATTCATCTCGCAGCCATTACTCCTTGTCTACACCCCCTAATAAAGAGTCCCTCTCCAGGTATCCTGTAGGCTCCCTTCAGGCAGAGAAAGGCTGCATGTATTCGTGAAGCCATGTTGTCTGTCACCAATCACCTACTTATATTCCATATGACTTTCCGTTAAGTCTGGTATTGTGCAGATAGAGAATTTCCCATAGGAACTGAGGACCAGCTGGAAACTCACCATCATCTATTTAGATACACTTCTTTCTTGATCTGGACTTCAATCCACAGTAGTGTATTTTCCAAAAATCTGCACAAGAAAGAAAAAAAAAAAAGGGGGGGGGGGATTTGATAAAAATACAATGAGATAAAAAGTAAATAGAGTCATAGAATCATAGAGCTATTGAATCATTAAGGTTGGAAGAGACCTTTAAGATCATCTGGTCCAAACATCACCCTACTACCAATATCACCCAGTAAACCACTTCCCAAAGTACCACATCCAACTTTTCCTTGAGTCCTCCCAGGGACAATGATGCCACCACTTCCCTGGGACACCTGTTCCAGTGCCTGACTACTCCTTCTGAGAATAAATGTCTCCTAATTTCCAACCTCAACCTCCCCTTGTGCATCTTGAGGCCATTCCCTATTGTCCTATCACTAGGTATCTGTGAGAAGAGGCTGACTCCCAGCTCCCCATACCTTCTTTTCAGGTAGTTGTAGAGAGCAATAAGGTCTCCCTCAAAGCACCTCTTCTCCAGGCTAAACAACTACAGTTCCCTCAGACGCTCCTCATAGGACTTGTGTTCCAAGCCCTTCACCAGCTTTGTGGCCCTTCTCTGGACAGCCTCCAGGGCCTCGATGTCCTTCTAGTAGTGAGCAGACCAAAACTGAAGACAGTACTCAAGGTGCGACCTCATCTGAGCAGAGTACAGAGGAACAATTTCTTCCCTGGTCCTCATGTTACACTATTCCTGATACAAACCAGGATGACATTGACTTTCTTGGCCACCTAGGCACATGGCTGGCTCATGTTCAGGCAAGCATTAATCAGCAGCCCAGATTATTTTTTCTCTGCACAATTTCCAGCTATTCACTCCAAAGCCTCTAGTGTTGCATGGAGTTATTGTGGCCAAAGTGCAGGACCCAGCACTTAGACATGTTAAACACCATCCTGTTGAACTTCGATTCATCCTGTCCATATCCTTCCCTACCCCTCTGATAGATCAACACTTCCCCTCAGTTTGGTGTCATCTGTAAATTTACTGAGGGTGCACTCAATTCCCTCATCCAAATCATCAATAAAGCTATTAAAGAGAATGGGCCCCCAACACTAATCCCTGGGGAACACTACTGGTGACCAGTCACCAGCTGCATTTCATTCCATTCACTACCACTCTCTTGGCCTGGTCATCCAGACAGTTTTTAACCCAGAAAAGAGTGTCTCTGTCCAAGCCATGGCTGCCAGTATCTCCAGGAAAATACTTGGGAGACCATGTCAAAGGCCTTGTTGAAGTCTTTGTAGACTACATCAACAGCCTTTCCCTCATCTACCAGGCTGGTCACCTGGTTGGTAAGGTTGGTAAGGCAGGACTTGTCCCATGCTAACTGGGCATGATCCTCCAGTTGTTCCACATACGCTGCGTGATTGCATTCAAGATGACCTGTTCCATTTCCTTTCCTGGAACCGGGGTCAGACTGACAGGATAACAGACTGTAGTTCCCCAACTCCTCCTTACAACCCTCTTATAGATACATACACAACATATGTTAGCCATTAGTCACAGTGTTTATTGTGCTAAGTGAAGGCACTCAGATGCTACAATGCTTCAGCAATCATAGAACCGAACCAGAATGGAATGAGAGAGACTTTCAGTCAAACTGTGAATAGAAATAAACAGAAATAAACCCATGGTATAACTGGAAATGTAAGACAAATAGTTCTGAAAAGCAGGGTTTCATTTGTAAAGATGATTTTAATACTACAGTCAATTTTCTCATAAATATAATATAGAAACCTCACTAAAACTTCTCACAAACTGAGCCAGACAGTCTTTTCCCATGCCATATATCTATGTGATGGGTTGCAAGAATGTATCAATTGCTAATCTAAGCCTGTTGGAAAAAGGCAGCATTTTCTTTATTTAAGCTGGTAGATCATCAAGTTATTAATCTTACCTGTAGCATCCTTTCATGCCTTTAGGTCTTAGGAAAATGTAAATCAAAAGATTTTTTGAGTTATAGTTCCTGATGATTCAGAAGGTAATATTGCAAACACAGCAGGGAAATATACTATTTACAAATTGCTTAAATGACATCTTTGCTATAACTTTAATTTACTGTTGCCATAGATCTCATTTTATATATTTCAGTTTAATTATATTTTAAAACTTTACTTTTCTCAAGATAAATGCTCTACTTCTTATTTGCATATTTTTCTTTAAAAGACAAACAAACAAACAAGAAAACTCTTACTTATTAAAATTAATATTTGATTTTAAAATGAGCTCTAGTTTATTTATTTATGTCAGTAACTATGTATATTTTTCAAAAATTCAAAATTCTTGTGGAATGCATTATCTTATACAAAATTATAATACAATTTGCCTGCAAATTAACACTTCTAAATTGCTAAAGTTTTCCGGTTCAGAATAACTTTAAATTAAGCATGCTCTCCTATACATCTGTAGAGTATTACATTCCTTTTTGATTCCTAAAAGCAAATGACAATTTTATTAACTATTGAACTCCTGGGAGTAATGTCCTGAAGTAACATCTTTGGTTTGTAGCAGAAAATAATGAAGAGATGAAATCAAGTTTCTGTATTCAATTTTGTTATGTTAAAATGCAGTGGAATTCTAAGAGATGACTACAAGAAACTTCTTTTCAGGTGTGCTTTGTACTTATGGAGACTAGCACCTGATAGCTCTGATGATAAGAAAAACTATGGAGAAAAATTACTCTCTGTTTTCTGTATTACATGTATGATGCTTAGAATGATTTGAAGGTGTAAAAAGCTGTTCTCCTTTTGGATGTCTCGATCAGTAACTTTAAAAAAAGCACTTTTACTGAGATAGTTGTTTTCAAGTAACTGTGTGGGATTTTTGTTGTTCTTGTTCTCATTTTTTTGTTTGCTTGTTTGTTTTGTTTTTATCTAGAGATCAATCAAGTGCAGTAACAGTGAGAGTTCTTGTAATATCAGAACACTTTCAGTCTACAACGACTGATAGACATTTTTCACATAACAGTGTTCTGGTGTTTTTAGGAATTTTATTGATTTCATATATTTGTTGTATATTTATATTTATATTGTATATGCATATTTATATTTAGGAGGGGTAACATATTTAGTATTCCATATTCATTTCCAATTCTTAATTTTTTTCTGCTTTTCTTTATAATTTACACAATAAGCATACCTCAAGCATCATTAATAACATTTCTGAACTATCAATAATAATTATTAATATTTAACACAATAACTTAGCATTACTTTATCAGGATTTCATTAAATATGCATGCATAGTTTATTAAATATTAATGTGAGAATATATTAAAATAGTTTGATGCAGTTATAACTTCAGGATATATTATTTCTATTTTTTAATGGGCCTTCTTGTTACTTCATTACCGATATATGATATATATATATATTCATATTTATTTTCTCATTGAACTCACTGGATTCAAGGTTCAGACTAGTTTAGTTGCTTTTTACATGCTTGCAGCTGTCACATGGAAAAACTTATATATATATATATAACTTATATATATATATATATAACATATATATATGATATATATGATATATATATGATATATATATACGATATATATCATATATATATCATATATGTCATATATATATAATTTATATATATCATATATATATATATGATATATATATGATATATATATTCAAGTCTGAACCTTGAATCCAGTGAGCTCAATGAGAAAATAAAAACAAAAATCTAAAAAATCTGTTCCAATTCTTGCCCAAATTATTTGAAAGTTGACTGTCTGCTTTTGAGACAAATAAGTCAGTATTATGTAGTATCTGTCTAAGCCAGGGAATCATGATTAACAGTACTTGTGTAACCCTGTGAAGGTTTGGCTTACAGAGTAAGTTCATTTAGCAACTGTCTATATGTATGCAGGCACCATTTATGCTATCCTTTGTGCAATGTCTTTCAAATAAATTCTTTCACTAATCTACTGATGATAATCCAGTGAAGCTATAAATATGTAAGAATAATTATTTGTAAATTAAAAAACAATGCAATCAGGAAAATAAAACTGTCATTAAGCAATGATAACCAAATGTTTGTTGAAATCCCATACACTGTGTATTTTATGTGGATGGCACTCACACTTAAAACTGACAACATAAAAATACAAATAAATAAATAAATACATAACTTACTTGCTATTTTAATATTGATTCCTGAAATATTTTCCACCGCTCCACATTGGGAATAAGGAGAATGGATCTGTTTTCCAGAAAATAACATGTAGAATATGTTAGAATTCTATTTATTTATTAACCAGGATGATCAAGGGAACCTTTAATATGAAATATGTGATGTCAGAGAATGAAAAGTTTTGTTCTTTGTTTTGTTTTGTTTTTAAGAATTAATGATATAATATTTAATTCAGAAAAAATATATATTTTTTTTAAGGATGTTTTTTGTTGAATTGTTTGAGGATTGTTTTTTTTTTATTATTATTATTATTATTACTTATTTATTTTGTTTTGTCTTGTTTTGTCTTGTCTTGTTCTGGTTTGGTTTTGTGGTCTTTTTTGTTTGTTTGGTGGTGGTAGTGGTTGGTTGGTTTAGTTTTGTTTTGTTTTCCTATCTTCAGCCCTCTCTGAGCATGTGCTACATAATGCATTCTAACAGGAAAGTTAAAATGTTTATTGGTAGCACTTAAATAATGCTATATGTAGTAGTAGTATATGTCATAGAAGTTATGATTACATGTTAATTTCAGAATGGTAAACTTTATTTCTACTTTAAAAAAATTGAGACTTCTGTTTCTAAGCTGAAACACTTAACTGTAGAGATCTACAAGTGCAAAAAATACCCAGTAATTACTCACAGACATGCTGTGGATGGTGTCTTACACTTCAGAACTTCAAGTGATTTCTCAATAACTAGAGCAAACCATCAGACTGCTCCAAAGGAGTTAGTGGAAATGATTTGTCATGCAATGATGTGTTAGCTGCAGGCGTCTCAAAATACCTGGCACTTATTCAAAAGCACTTTGAACTCCAAGTTCTGTTATCACTTTTGTAAACAGAAACTTTGGGGAGTGATGGCTCAGAACCAGAAAAATCTGAATTTCTCTGCACAAATATAACTTCTAATGGAATGTTTCAAATGTAAGACTGTTTTTGGAGAATTCATTTATAATAATATCCAAGTCTTTAGAACAAAATATGATACTAGAGACCATGACGTACTCTGGTTATCTCTTACAATAGTAAGGAATTTATTAAAGTATCACCAGAAGGAATTCACTCAGTGGTATTTGCCTCTATTCATAGAAAACTGATGAGCTCAAGGATTATTTTGTCTTATCTATTTATTTTCCTTAGTGAACCTCTTATGAATTTAAGAAAATACAGTAGTCAGTGATTCAAGCAACCAGAATTTTTCTTTTTCACAGACATCAACACAGAGATGGATGAATACCAACCAATTTATCTAGTATTTTTGATTTAAAAATGAATTTCATCTGGTTGTGTCCTCTCACTATGAAAATGAGAGTGATTGAAATTTATTTGTATGTATGTGCAACAAATATTAGGCTACAAACAGTCTGTCAAGTGAGTGTGGTGAGACTACACACAAGAAACTGCAATGCTGTTGCTAATTTTTTTCTACAGGACTCTGCTTCAATTTCTAGCAGGAAAATCTTCATCTCCTGCTTGAATAAAAATTGAGATTTTGTAAGATACTGGAGCTCACAGGTGAGTGAACAAGTCATTTGAAAAGTTAGGCAGAGACAGACAACTTGATGTGTTTCAGAAATCAGAATGGGAAGGAGAAGGGTGATGGGGGGAATGGGGTGGTGATACAGAAACCACATTTGGTGACCTCAAATTTGACAGCTATTGACAAACTGAAAATTATCAGTTTCTGTGCTGTACCTGCATAAAGTAATTCTCAGTATTCTGGAGAATACAACCAATCATCTGTAACAGAGATGATCTCAGAAATTTCAGAAAGTTTTTGGAATATATATATTTTATTGCTGGGGGTCACTTTACTATTGACCTATAAAGTGCAAGCAATGGCCAGAAGATCATCAGTAACTACTCAAACATCCTTTCTCAGATATACCAAGATCAAGGCAAAATAGAGATGGTTATGATATAGACCTTTTGTAGGTCAGATGCTCAAGAAATACAGAAAGCTAAATACAAAATGGGCAAGATAAAGGAAATATATACACTTACCTCAAAAAGTCCAGGAAGTTAGTAATTAAGAAACACGTAGAGAGGAAAAATATGTCATGGAGGCCAATACCTCTTCCATAATCAAAGTTCTACTTGCTTTTGGAACTAGATCTGGGACGACTCTTTCCAGCATATGGTCCTCCTCTGGAGTCTTAGTGACTCTAGAAGTGGCAATTATATTAATTCCTTTTTATTTATTTATTTTATTTTATTTTCTGTCATGTATAAATTCACAAATTGGCAGGGAGTGTTGCCAGTTATCTGGAGAGGCGGTCTGCACCTCAGTTAGCATTTCACATTCCACAACATTGAAAAAAGGCAGAGAAGACCAAGACAAAGAGTGGAGTATGTAATACAGATTTTACTTACAATTTGTTCTCTGACCCATTTTAGGCTTAACAGTCAGGTTAGGTGAACAGTTTTTACAGATTAACATTTACTCATTCATCCTTGGATCTTTTGTAGATTCAAGTCTGTTTTTCATATGTTTTATTCTGATCACAGGGGAAGAATATAACAATTTTAGAAAGATGATAGTGATAGCACACATGCAGATCAAAGATGTCACCACAGCAGCATTATCCATCTGGCAAACAGAGGAAGTAACTCTCATTAAAAGGGGACACAAAGATGATGAAGGTCCTAGAGGGGAAGATATATGCGGAGCACCTGAGGTCACTTGGTTTGTTCAGCCTGGAAAAGAGAAGGCTGAGGACTTTATCATGGTCTCCAGCTTCCTCGCAAGTGGGACCAGAAGTGCAGGCTTTGATCTCTTCTCTCTGGTGGCCAGCAATAGGACCTGAGAGAATGGAGTCAAGCTGTGACAGGGGAGGTTCATGTTGGATATCAGGAAAAGATTCTTCACCAAGAAGTGAAGGTGGCTGCACAACGGAACGGGCTCCCCAGGGAAGTAGCCACATCAGCAAGACTGTTGAAGTTTAAGAAGTGTTTGGACTATGCTCTAAGTCATGTGGTCTGAATTTTGGGGTAGACCTGTGTGGATCCAGGAGCTGGACTTGAGGATCCTTCCAACTCAGGATATTCAAGGATTGTATGATTCTATGATCTAAGGCTGAACACTGGAAATGAAGTTACTGACTTCATTGTCCTAAAACAATGAAGACTGTCCTTCTCCATCTATATGAACAGACAAGAAAAAGGGCATTCAGATTTTGCATCTAAGCAGGGACTGAGAGAAACATCTTTTACAATTACATTCTCCTATATGATAGTGGAAAAATAATTCTGATCTCTCAGAATCTGAGAGATAGTAAACAGACCCAGAAAAGGACTACTACTACTATTCTTCTTCTTTATTTATTTATTTATTTATTTATTTATTTATTTCTTCCTCCAGCTTCTGTCTACAAAAAGCTCTGCAAAAGCTAATATCTTTTTTTATCTTTTTTTTTTTTTTTTTTTTTTCTGGTGAAAAACTGAGCTTGCTTGGGTTTATTTCTTCCTGTAACAACAGGTTACAAATTTGAATGAGCATACATGTATAAGATGACCACAAGATATGTTATGATTCTGGATTTTCTTATGTGGGTAAATCTGTTGAAAAGTGGACCACTGCAAAAGGAAAGTAGTATACCCTAATACATGTTTGACATACTCTCCTGCCTCAAACAAGGATAGGCTTAATGTGTTGAAATTGGAGGCTTTGCCATCTGTCACAAGAAAGCATTATTTTAAGACATGGGAACAGACAGTGGTTCTAGGAAAAGAAGAAAGATGAATTGTATGGGTCACCAAGATTCTCACTAAACATTTGGATGTGTATTGAACTAATATCTTCCCTTCATGAATATGTGATAGATTTCTTTAAGCACTACATCATACACAGCATTTACCACAAACAGCCATAAATCTTAATCTTTGACAGAAATTCAGCCTCATGCTTATGCAAATGTGTTGCACCCAGAATGTGCAGCTTTGGCAGCTTGATTCTGTTGCTATGAAGATAGACACTACATTTTAAAAATGAATATATGCTCAGGTACTCTACTTAACTACATATTTCTTGCCTCTGATATCAGCATGACCATCAGATACGGACGATCACAAAACTGTACTGTAGTTGTGAAACAGTGATGTTGTGTGGACAAATGATTTATGAATTCAGAGATACAAGAAGAAATACATTTCAAAAACAAATTAGAAGAAAAAAATCCTTTGTTATCATAGAATCATAGAATGGCTCAGGTTGGAAGGAAAATTAACACCTAGTTCCTTCCACCCTTCCATAGGCAGAAATGCAACCCACTACATCAGGTTGCTCAGGTCTGGAATACCTTCAGGGATGGGGCATCCACAGCCCTAGACTACTCACTCCAGAGCCTCACCACCCTCTGAGTGCAGAATTTCCTCCTAATCTCTAATCTAAATATCTCCTCTTTCAGTTTAAAACCATTCCTCTTTGTTCTGTCATTACCTGTTTGAGCAAAGTCAACTCTTTTATAAGTCCCCTTTAAATACTGAAAAACTGCAATAAGGCCACCCAGGAGTCTTCTTTTATTTAGGCTGAACATCCCCATCTCTCCCATCCTTTCTTCATAGGAGAAAAAAAGTCATCCAGACCTTTGATCATATTTGTAGCCTTTCTCTTCAATCTGGAGATGTCATGTGTGACCCTGTCAAAGGCTTTACAGCACTCCAGGTAGATGACATTAGTTGATCTTCCCTTGTCAACTAATGCAGTCTCTGTGCATAATGAGCTGAAACCAAAAAAGTAGAAGTAGCAGCCAGAAGAAGCAGTAAAACCTCTATGTTATGTTTTTGTTTATCACCTCTGAGAACATAGTTAGGCCCATTATAAAATGTAAAAGTATTTTTCACTTTGATTTAAAAACCTGGACTGAAATTCCTTGCCTTATAGAAATGCCTCCCTGTCCAAGAGGTTGAGATCCTGGTTAGATACATAACATAAGAAGACCTTTTTACCGGATCTCTCCCACATAACTCCAAAATGGGCTTACATTTAAAGGCCTAAACCATGTTATTATCCAGTATATGTGATGTCTCCAGCATGTCTCTTCAGATCACTGACCCTATGGCTGGTATGTACTTTATATTATATCTCATTTCAAGTTAAGACTGCAATGCAATGAAATATGTCAATGAAATATTGATGCATAGTTCTTCAAGTGGTTATTGAAGTTTCAAGTTTCTTTCATTACTCTATTACAAAACATATCCATATTTACCACTAAATATCTGTATGTCTTCATCTTCCTCTTCTATACCTTTTTTTTTTTTTTTTTTAGTAGTAGACATTAAAATGCTTAAAAGCATATATCATAATTATTTGATCAATATAAAATAGTTTTGCTATACAGCAAAGAAAGTCCAAAGTGGTATGGCTCAGTGAACTATTACGTAGTCAGTAATGGTGCTCTAGGTATGTACAACTTCACTTTAGTCTCCAGAAAGCTACACACAACCTGGCCTGTGCTAGCTGGGACTGTGTGTGCATATGCCTGTGTATCTGTGTGTGTCTGTGTCTCTAGAGAGACACAGTTTCTAGAATATGTCTCTAGAGATAGAGAGTAACTGGCTGTGAGAGAAGAAAAAAATAAAAACAGGTCTCTCACCAACTAAAGTTTTGTCAGGAGAGAAACATGATTACTTAGACTAGAAAGAATAACGCAACATATTTAAGGAAGAGGAAAGATCCCAAACTTTATGTGAAAATACCAATTTTTATGGACTTCTGTGGAACTGTGATAGTTTACAATGCTTGAGGATTAGAATCTCTATTTACATTTGCTGAAAATTTATTAATTATTTCTGCAATCATCAACTAGCCTTAGGAATTAATTATGAGAAAATGAGATTATAAAACTTTTTAATTGGTTTATTTGGACAGTCAGTGTTTTTGTTTTTGTTTTTGTTTTTGTTTTTCCTGCTATTTCTGTCTGGGTTTAAGAGTGCTAAAAGATCTGCAGCTGGTACACTTCAGGACATGGGACAAACCAGAAGAACATCCCACAAGGGGAAGTTAAATATGTACAGACAGAAATAAGATGTTTGTATCAGTTACAAGGTTGAGAAAAATTGCTTATCTATCTGGTTGTTCTGAGAATGAAGAAAGACTTGAGTACTTTTTTTTTTTTTTAAATATATTGTGATTAAGTAATTAAGTAGACTTATTTAACATAAACTTTTCTTGAGATTTTCTGGAAGAGAAGAATACTTAGATATCTTTACGAGTTTAGACTTTACTTCTTAAATGTTTTAATCTTTGTAGGAACCTTCAGCCAGAGGAAGATTTACCAACACATTTTGTGTATCTAAGTTATATATTACATTTTATGCAATCTGGTAAACTAAAAATATGAGTGCATGTAGAAGTTTTGGTGCAAAGTGTTGCTGTTGTTTGCTGCTCTGAGTATTCTCTGCAAACTGGAATTAAAATAAATAAATAAATAAATAAATAAATAAATAAATAAATACACAGTGTAACAGACCTTATTAAATACAATACACTTGTTAATGTAGCTGTAGCATGTGAATACATTTGACAAAACAAAGACAACTATATCACTTTACTTGTAGCTCACCTCTCTCTATCCAGTAGTGATATACTTGACTTGTCTGTATTGTAGGTAGACCCTTTTTTCAGCTGATATAAATGATTTTTCTGCATGTATGACATTCTTATTTTAATTCTACTTAATTATATTATTTTGCTATCAAGAATTAGCTAAACTTATTACATTGACTGTTGCTTAGTCATCCAAAAATTATGCCATTTCCCTAAATTACTATTTATGCTAATAATCCCTATGCTATGGCCACTACATATTAGAATTTCATTACTGTTCATCTTTCTGTGCTTAAGTATAATGAAGTGTGTAATTTCCCTGGAACCATCCACTGAGCCTTAAGGTGTGAATCAATTTCATATGTTCCACCTCTGTCACACTGCAGCTCCAAAAGCACACTTAACACAGTCATGAAGTGCAGAGGGAATAATGGAGGGAATAAGTGCAGAGGTTTGTGCAACCCCCTGAGCATTTTTTATTATTTTTTTTTGTCCCATTCAGTCTGCTCAGAACAATGCTGAAACTAATTACTAGGCAGCACCTTTCTGTACATAATCTTAGTATTCTGTCTACTCATAACAATACCCACAAGTTACCATAGAAAATAATTCAGAAAAAAATAAATAAAGTAAAATGTATGTTTGCCTGACGTTCTTAAATGAAGGACATTATATCTCTAATTATTTCCTATCTGGGGCACACAGACAGACAATATAGATAAACCCAGTCAACACTCTTAGTAGTTTTCTTATCAACACATTTGATTGCTAGCAGTTTTTTTTTTTTTTTTGAAATGCTAACAGATGTTTGTTTGTTTGGGGAGGGGTTGCTTATTTGTTTGATTTTTTTAATTTTCATATGGGATCAAAAATAATTTGAAGGTACCTACATACATCATTTCTGTTTGCTTTTTAAGCTTAAAATGGACTCATAACACATCTTGTCAACTGTGTGCAAAATATATTTCTGTTCTAAAAGGGCAGGAGAGTTGAAAAATAAAGCAGTGCTTGACTAGAGGTAGATGAGCAAATAATAATAACATTATTTTCTGCACTCAGAATTAGGGGCATTGAGTTTACAGATTCAGGTGCTGCTATGGTTACTTCCAATCTACAGATTTATTTTATTTTATTTTATTTTATTTTTTTAGTAAGACTGTGTCACTAATATCATGTTTTACATAAGAAAGTGTCTTATTCCTTCTGCTATAGGTATATAGACAGTGAAGAGATCTAGAGATAGGAATTATTCTCTTGATAGAAATACTTACCACTATCTACACATTAAAAATAAATAAATACATGAAGCTGAATCAAAACCCCACTAACACAAAATGTATAAAATATATAAATATCCTACTACTTAAAAACAGAGATTGTGTTTCATTTTTAGGTAGAAGTTTGTTTTTTATATGACAAAACCATTTATAAAAAGAAAATAATTTAATTGTAGAGTTGAGCATACTTTTTGTTTGAAAAGTACCCTTCTGAAGTTCATAGTATGACAGATAAAGCAGAACAACTGAATTAAGTGCTCCATTAGGATAATATTTCCTGCTACTTACATGATATTGTTGCTTGATTAGTTCTGGGCTTTATAGTTTGAATGATCAAGGCTGTCTACAATTTTGCAAAGGAAAAGCTTGATTCTGGAAAATTAAATAAAATTCCTGGACAGAACCCAAATCCACTGAATTTACAGATTTCTTTTTCTCATAATCATACTACCTGACCAAAGAGAGAATTGTTGCTAAGCAACATCATTCCTCTTTTCCCCTTGTTCTATTTCATGCTCAAAGCTCACTGAACAAGTGGTCTTGCCAAAAAAACACTAAAAAAGATAAAAAGATAGTATGCTAACAACAATTTCCACCCCTCACAGAACGGAGTTTTGGATCTTTTCTGGAGTGAGACATAAAGCAGTGGGGAAAGCAAGGCTCATAAATAATTTGCCATTTTCTGCAGTCACTGTAAAATGTGGAGGAATCTGTATTTCGTATGAACCACAAATCCCATTGATGTCACTTGGCACTAGTCTAGTGAAAGATAAATTTCCTTTATAGAACTGCTCTAAAAAAGGAGGTTTAATGGTTTCATGTTATAGTGTGAGGAACCACTACAAACAATGGTCTTGATAATGCATATGGACACTCCTGTACAAATAACAACTGCTTCAGTGTGTGCTGGATCCTGGCTGTACCATTTTAAAAATTTGCTCATAAACATAGTCACTCATCCAGTCATCAAGAAGTGAATAATCTTGCCTAACTTTTTTGTTTTGTTTTGTTTTGCTTTGTTTTTCCTATCATATTTCAAATGGACCATACTATACTTCGCTCTGTTATGTTTATTTCCTACTAGTGTTATTATAAATTGATTCAAAGTGTGGGGTACAGTAAAGGTATGTGATTCTAGAAATTGTGTCACCATTTATGTGGTTTCATTTTGATATTGCTTTTTTTTTAATTTTATTTGTTTCTTTTAAGATTTTACTACTTGCAATTTATGTTAATAAATTATATCCTTGCTAAGACCTTTGCATTCATTCCTCTTTTTTTTTTTTTTCTTTTTCTTTTTTTTTTAATGAAAAACACTAAATACTCCCTGTTCTGATCTAGCTGCCTATAAAGCATGACCAGTGTACTTCCATCTGTACAAGACACATGCTTTGGTGACAGATTATACCACAGTATTATAGACGGTACAAGTATAATAAGGTGGAATTTTAACCCAGGGGAAACTGTGTCAAAGGTTGCATAAAAAATGCTCTATGCTAGAAGGCTGAGAGACAGAGAATTATTTTGTTTCATAAGTTCAGTACATTACTCCGTACAAGTCCAGTTTGCATTTTCTAAAAACAAAATGTTATTAGGAAGATGATCAGGATAATGAAAAACTGCACAGATGCAAAGGCCCACCCTATCAAAGAGCAAGTGAAGTGAAGATTACACATAGGACCAACTGCAAGTGAAAAGCTCATAGGCAGGGAAAAAAAAAAAAAAAAAAAAAAAGCTGATTGCACCTAAGATATCATTTAACCATCAATGAATCAGGTTGATGTCAGGAATCCTTGAGATGCTACAAGGTCTCACAGAAGGACTATAAAAATAATTCATTTTT
This sequence comes from Anas acuta, assembly GCF_963932015.1. NCBI lineage: Eukaryota > Metazoa > Chordata > Aves > Anseriformes > Anatidae > Anas > Anas acuta. The sequence continues at coordinate 28,094,126 of NC_089017.1, forward strand.
ATAGGTAATTATTTTTCAAATGGTCATTTCATTACCAACTTATATAAGAGAGGTTACTTGGCTCCCTTGGAAGCATTTTGGTCTGCAGCTCATTTGACAGCTATTAGACACGAGTATTTTAATTCAATACTGCCATTCCAAAAAGTTTCATTGTATTTATTATAAAATTATTAATTGATGGCCTGATGCTTTCCAAGTTTAAATAAATTATTTTACTTGTTTGTGTGTTCTGTGAAATTGTTGTGATTTAACAAACACAATTAGTATTGTTCAATGGCTTTATTTTTTTCTTTTTAGTCTAAAAAAATTATTTCAGGCAGAAGTGTGGTCACAGATTTTTGAAGAAATTGTTCTGAGATGAAGAAAAAGTAGTCTTTTTTTTTTTTTTTTTAAATCCTTTGCATGGTATTTTCTATCACAGAATCACAGAAAAAACACTAAATTTGTGGAATGACACTGAACTTGTGGTTAGATAATCTTTTATATTTGAAAGTACCTTACTCATAACAGTAATTCATATAACAACTGACTAGCAAAATGAAAAGGAAAAAAAAATAAAAAGAAAAAAAAAAAAAAAACATAAGAGGCTAATTTCTAAAGCAGTGGTTTATTCTTTCAATAAATGTAAAACCCATTTCTTCCTTCTCTTTGTACATTCCTTCAGCACCCCATAAGCAAATTATCTTTCGCTGGCTGTAAGCAGTGGCTGTTTTTTAGTATGGAGTCATCTCAATATTTATTTCAGTCTATTGAATAGAGACTATGGAAAATGAATATATTTTATGTGCATGTGTGTGTGTAAAAGATTAATAGCACAAAGTTGCATTTAAGTAACGCATTATTGAAGCCATATTTCCCAAGGAGCCAGACATTTTATGTAATTAACAACTGGTTTGTTAGTTTTCCATCCTGAGGCAAAGCTGACAATACATAACTATCTAATAAAGGAGTTGCTTGTCATGGTAGTGGCTGCTTCTAGATATGTTAATAAATACTTTACAGTAACAATATTTCATTTTTGAAGAGTTGGAAATTTGAAGTTGGTGCAGCTGTTAAGAACTAGCTGCAATAGAAAATTGGTTATGTTTACTACCATTTAGGAACTAATTTTCTATCACAAAATTTCTATCATTTGACATCTAATTTCTATCTAAGAGAATTTTCTATTTAATTTTCTATCATTTGACAAATCATTAACAAGTACTGTAGATCTATCTGTCCTGCTGCTATATGACATTCTGTTCTCTTTCAGTCATCACATTTCATATTTAGTTCAACAAGATTATCCGTAGTTATTAGACCACCAAGACTAACTGTCAGCTCAAAGGCCTCCATTACTATCTAATCTTATAACAGAAGGCAGTAGTAGTAACTAGGAGAGGATATATGCTTCCTTCTATAGAAAAGCAAATTCACATTTTAAAGACAAATGAATATTCAAACCAGCAAAAGATACCTATGTAATTCATTATTGAAAATGCTGCTCTGGTAATCCACTTGGTGAAACTATGAACTGAATGGAAATAAGTTAGTTAAAAAGGAAGGGCATAAGGAGCTTGGAGGTGAAGTACTTTGTAACATCATCACAATGTATGGTAATGTGACAAAAATATACACCCATGCCATAGCAGTAAAATAAAAATAATGGAAATTTCTAAGTATTGTGAGAATATTATATATTTTTGGTGTTTTAATAACCATGTTTTAAATTAATCTGCAGTCTAACTGTAGTTATCTCATAAGATTCATACAAACCTTTAATTTAGTCATTAATCTTTATTAATGTAGTATACTTAGTAAATCGCTATTTTACAGAAGTTCTTTAGTTTAAGTTAACATCTATGCATCCAGGGCTAAACAGGGTTGTAAACAGCAAAAAATGATAGTGAAAATAATGGTTTGAGGAACACAGCACATATTGAGATGCTAGAGCTTAATTCAATATTGACAGCACTTTGTTTTTAACTTTTTTCTTTTTGATAGAAATGTGTCTTTCAAAAATTATAATGTTAATAATAGTTTAGTCTGTAGAAAATCTGTCAACCTCACGTGACAACCTCATGTAGAAAAATGTATTTAGATATAAAATGGTAGCTAAATCTAATTTCTTATGGATCTTTCTATTTCATGGTCTTTATGCGTCTTCAGGTTTTCTTATATTCAGTGAAGAAAGAGAATACTGCCAGACACCAGTAACAGAGATCATTAAATATAAGCTATGAATAGCATAACATATAACTAATGAACAGTCCATTGAGTAGAACTTGTGTGCTTAGAAGACTGAAATAACTTTTTGTAATCTCAAATACACAAATAGATTCCAGTTAGTTCATATATGAATTGTCAATAGGAAATTTAACTAATTTTGTTAAAAAGATTTGTTACATTCAAGGGTGCACCTTGTTTTTATAACTGTTGTCCTCTTTTCCCTTTGATACAAATATATATCACTGTCAGAGAAGCATATAAACTATTAAGTTGATAAAAGTCAACACAAAATTTAGACGTTTTTCAAAGTATCTCTGTTCTGCAGAGAAGGCCTTATTGAAAACATTCTCAATTCAAAAAGTCAGTTATTCAGCTTCTCAGGACAGTCTACTTAGCAGCATAATGAGGAGCATTTTTTCCTTTACTCTTGCAGACACCATTTCCCAAATTCTCCTGGCATACATGCTATACATGCTGGGAATGATGATGATACTGATAATGATGATGAAGATGAAGATGATGATGATGATGATTGTTATTATTATTATTATTATTATATAGCATCCAGTAAGTGTAATCTGCCATCTGCCTAACTCTTTGCTATATAACCTACTGTTTTCTACTGAAGGAATTGGCTTCATTATTGATATGCTGAGATAAATCTGTATTTGAAAGTTTAGAAAGAGTAATATATAAGGGGGATATACACAATTATTTTGAGTTCAGTAGTCATATGGGCTTGACACCTGACCTAAGATTTCAGTTTTTGGCATTTTTATTTTTATATTTAATTATTATTTTTTATTTTATATGTTTGTTTGTTTTGTTGTTGGTTGTTTTTTTTTTTGTTTTTTTTTTTCATTAACCATGTTTAAAGACCACAGTAATCAAGCAGATCTATAATATCTACAAAATAATAATAAATTAATAAATTAGAATAAGAAAAAAATCTTCTAACTCTCACACTAGTAGTTAAAAGAGAGACAGATCTAGATACATTTAACAAGATATTTGTGTGTGTGTGTTTGTGTGTGTGTGTGTATGTGTAAAAGAGTGTAAGGACTAATAGCATTTGATATTAATGTCTTTGCTTTTGATTATTACTGAAACACAAAGATTCTTTGGAGTTATTATTCAATTTGCCTCTCTCAGCATTACAGCTTTGGGAACTCTTTTTTACTGTATGTCATGTCAGAAAAGGTTGAACTTCTGAATTATAGGGAGTCCTGAGGTTAAATATGCCACAGGGTTGTGTAACATAGCTTGCTCTCTGATTTCTCGACTTAAGAAAACCACCTCTTCTAAAGAAGACAATGAAGATAAAAGCATTTTTCCATTCTTATATTTACCATCTTCACTGAATACAAGTGGCAGCTGACGAGTGCAATTTGAAAGGTACATTCATCTGTGCCATGGCTGTATGTACTGTCTGGTAAATATATGCTCTGCAAGAGATAGCAGATAGGTAACTTGAAGATGCTCCTGGGCTTCCTGTAGGAATATGAGAATATGTATCTGATTCCCTTCGGTTCCAAGGTGTCATTCTTGCAGTTCGGGCTTTTGGATGCTGGATTTTACGAGACTTTAGAGGGCTGGGGCTGATTTTACAAGACTTTAGGGGGCTGGGACGGTTAGTGGATGGAGCGGGAGTACAGGTGGTGTTTTCATCCATCCCTACGGTGGCAGGGAGAGCTACAAAGAGGACACAGAAACCCCACCTGATAAACACGTGGCTCAGGGGCTGGTGCCAACACAGAAATCCTTTTTTTTTTTGACCATGGGGCACTTAGCACCCGGCCTGATGGCTGCAGACGGGTCACTATTTTTTAGGGGAAAACAGATCCTGGGCCAGGAGCTGGCAGGGCTCATTGATAGGGCTTTAAACTAGGTATGAAGGGGGATGGGGCTGAAAGAAGGCTTGTTAGAGCTGTGCCAGGGGGAACAATGGCAAGGCCAAGGGATAAGGCAATGGCCCAGCTGAAGTGCATCTACACCAATGCATGCAGCATGGGTAACAAACAGGAGGAGCTAGAAACCATCGTGCAGCAGGCAGGCTACGACTTGGTTGCCATCACGGAAACATGGTGGGACCACTCTCATGACTGGAGTGCTGCAATGTCTGGCTATAAGCTCTTCAGAAGGGACAGGCAGCACAGAAGGGGTGGTGGTGTGGGTCTCTATATTAGAGAATCTTTCGATGTTGTAGAACTCGAGGTTGGGAATGACAAGGTCGAGTCCCTTTGGGTTATGAACAGCAGGAAGGACAACAAGGCTAGCGCCCTGGTTGGGGTCTGTTATAAACCGCTGAACCAGGATGAGGAAACAGATGAAGAGTTCTACAGGCAGCTGACAGAAGTCGCAAAATCTTCAGCGCTTGTTCTCGTGGGGGACTTCAACTTCCCAGACATATCCTGGAAGCATAACACAGCCCAGAGAAAGCAGTCTAGGTTTCTGGAGAGCGTGGAAGATACCTTCCTAACACAGCTGGTTAGTGAGCCTACAAGGGGTGTTGCCCCGCTAGACCTTCTCTTCACAAAAAGGACTGGTGGAGGATGTGGTTGTTGGAAGCTGTCTTGGGCGGAGTGACTGTGAAATGGTGGAGTTCTCTGGATACCCAGTAACCTGAGCTGGTGCAAGGGGATGGGGAGCAGGATGTCTCCCTCACTATCCACAAAGAAATGGTGGTGACCTGGTATGGCACTTGGATGTGCGCAAGTCAACTGGGCTGGATGGGATCCACCCAAGGGTACTGAGAGAACTGGCAGAGGAGCTGGCCAAGCCGCTTACCATCATTTATCAACAGTCCTGGCTACTGGGGGAGGTACCAGTCAACTGGAAGCTAGCAAACGTGACACCCATCTACAAGAAGGGCCGGAGGGCAGACCCAGGGAACTATAGGCCTGTCAGTTGGACCTCAGTGCCAGGGAAGCTCATGGAGCAGATCCTCTTGAGAGTCATCACGCAGCACTTGCAGGGCAAGCGGGCGATCTGGCCCAGTCAGCATGGGTTTATGAAAGGCAGGTCCTGCTTGACAAACCTGATCTCCTTCTATGACAAAGTGACGCACTTGGTGGATGAGGGAAAGGCTGTGGATGTGGTCTACCTTGACTTCAGCAAGGCTTTTGACACCGTTTCCCACAGCATTCTCCTCAGGAAACCGGCTGCTCTTGACTTGGACTGGCGCACATTTCATTGGGTTAGAAATTGGCTGGATAGCCGGGCCCAAAGAGTCGTGGTAAATGGAGTCAAATCCAGTTGGAGGCCAGTCACTAGTGGCGTTCCCCAGGGCTCGGTGCTGGGGACGGTCCTCTTTAATATCTTCATCGATGATCTGGATGAGGGCATTGAGTGCACCCTCAATAAGTTTGCAGATGACACCAAGTTAGGTGCGTGTGTCGATCTGCTCGAGGGTAGGAAAGCTCTGCAGTAGGATCTGGATAGGCTGCACCGATGGGCTGAGGTCAACTGTAGGAAGTTCAATAAGGCCAAGTGCCGGGTCCTGCACCTGGGGCTCAATAACCTCAAGTAGATCTATAGACTGGGAGATGAGTGGTTGGAAAGCTGCCTGGCAGAGAAGGACCTGGGAGTGATGGTTGATAGTCGGCTGAATATGAGCCAGCAGTGTGCTCAGGTGGCCAAGGAGGCCAACGGTGGTTTAACCGTGCTGGGCAGCTAAACCCCACAACCGCTCTCTCACTCCCCCTCTTTATAGATGAGGAGGGGGAGAAGTAAAGCAAAGAACAACTCACGGGTTGAGATAAAGATAATTTAATTAAAGGGAAATAATAATAATTATTAAATAAAGAATATTATGAACTAAACAATTTAAATAAAGGGAAATAAAAAGGGAAAGGGGAAAAGGGAGGGGGAAAGGGAAAATAAAAAGAAGGGACGAAAACAAATAAAATAAATGAAGGCTATGTGGAAGTGCAGAGGAAAGAAATTACTCTCTACTTCCCACAAATGAGTGATGATTGACCACGTCCTTGAAGCAGGGCCTCAACGCATGTAGCCGGTGTTCGGGAGGAGGACTGACCTTTTCACAAGGAAAGCCCACTCCTCCCCTCTTCTTCCTGTTTCCACCTTTTATTGCTGAGTGTGATATCACATGGTATGGAATATCCCTTTGATTGGTTTAGGTCAGCTGCCCTAGTGATGTTTCTCTTCTCACTTTTTGCCCACCCCCTAGGAGGGTTAGAGAGAGGCCCGATGCTGTGCCAGTGCTGCTCAGCGGTAGACACAATACTGGTGTGATAACACTGCTGTTCCAGCTACAAGTACAGAGTACGGCACTGTATGGGCTGCTGCAGAGAAAGTTAACATTCCAGACAGACCCAGTACAGACGGCATCCTGGCTTGCATAAGAAACAGTGTGGCCAGCAGGGCTAGGGAAGTGATCATCCCCCTGTACTCAGCTCTGGTGAGGCCGCACCTCGAGTACTGTGTTCAGTTTTGGGACCCTCTCTACAAGAAGGATATCAAGGTGCTAGAGTGAGTCCACAGAAGGGCAACGAAGCTGGTGAGGGGCCTGGAGAACAAGTCCTATGAGGAGCAGCTGAGGGAGCTGGGCTTGTTCAGCCTGGAGAAAAGGAGGCTCAGGGGCGACCTTATTGCTCTCTACAGATACCTTAAAGGAGGCTGTAGAGAGGTGGGGGTTGGTCTATTCTCCCATGTGCCTGGTGACAGGATGAGAGGGAATGGGCTTAAGTTGCACCAGGGGAGTTTTAGGTTGGATGTTAGGAAGAACTTCTTTACCGAAAGGGTTGTTAGACATTGGAACGGGCTGCCCAGGGAAGTGGTGGAGTCACCATCCCTGGGAGTCTTTAAAAGACGTTTAGATGTAGAGCTTAGGAATATGGTTTAGTGGGGACTGTTAGTGTTAGGTCAGAGGTTGGACTCGATGATCTTGAGGTCTCTTCCAACCTAGAAATTCTGTGATTCTGTGATTTTTCTCTCTTTTTTTTATTATTTCTTTCTTATGAACTGTCTTTTTCTTTCACTCTGAACATAACTCAGGCTGGTCACACTAGCTCATTACAAGTGAGACAGTATTTGGGAAACCCCTGGACCTTTAGAGAAGACTGACCTATTATGTGGAGCAGCAACAAATGCTTCAGGAACTTCTTTGAATAAAGAGTTATGTTTATTAAAATAAATACAATAAAAAGATCAGTTTAGTTGCCCTCTTATCTTTTTCACAGGCATTTCATGGAGATCCCAAATAGATGGACATAATACACATTATTAAATAAGAGATGTCAAGTGCATTATCACTTTGTTTACTATAAAAAACAGTCTCAGTGATAACTAGAGTTCCTTCACTCTATTAATAGCATTCAATAATTTTCAACAGTCTGACTGTAAAATATTTTTTTACAGGGAACAATCTCTGGTATATATGTGCTGTACACAACATTTTAAAGAAGTTTAGTTTTATGCAGATTCATTATAGCTGAGTGAAACTTGTAGATAAACTTTTCCAGAGGCTTGTGTAACTCATTCATGCTGTTCAGAAAATTAGTAGAGAAGACATTCTCTACTGTTAGTGTATAAATCCTAACACAACAAAAATCCTACCATGCTTAAATAGGCAGCCCACTGTTTACACCAAAATTATCTTTCTGATATTTTATTCAAGGCATGAAATTTGCAGATTATTTTATTTTATTTTATTTTATTTTATTTTATTTTATTTTATTTTATTTTATTTTATTTTATTTTATTTTATTTTATTTTATTTTATTTTATTTTATTTTATTTTATTTTATTATTTATCTTTGTGGAGAGATACAACTTCTAAATTATGCATGATACTACTTACTAGATAAGAAGTTTTATAGCCATGGAAGAAACTATTTGTCTCCAGTGAAAAGATTCTGAGGTTCAGAATCAGGCAAACATGATTTGCCAATATATTGTCTCACATGTATTGTCTCTTGACTCACATGTACATGAACAATAAAAATTTCCTAGCTTGGCAAATACAAACCTGGAGACAGTTGTATTTACCAGGCCTCGTGTGGAAAGAGGATTACCTGAGTACTTTTTTTCTTGTAAGCAGCCCTGTTACTAGGTAGTTCATACCAGAAAGATTTACAACAAAATATTCTTCTGCACATTTCCTTTCTCACAAACATAAACTTGAATGAAATAGTGGAAGAAACAATAACAGTCTTGATGTAACAAAGATAGACTTGGAAATTGGTATTTTCAGATCTTCAGGCATAGAGGCCCTCAATCCAAACTGCCCATTTATAAACATTTTTATTTTTTTTTAGCTGAAATCTCTTGAATACCTAGTTGTCTTATTCCCCTTACACTTTGCAGAATATTAGAGACTTAGAGTTTGGAGAATTTTATGAATGCATATTATTTTTTAAGATCTGCCCTCAAATCCTTTGGGGTCTTACAGACTCCCTAGAACTATCACAGTTTGAACTTCTGAAAATAAATTTTGTATGTATATATAACACTTATATATATACTTATATGTATATATAACACTTACTGAAGATGATCGAGAAATTCCCTATTCAGCTCAAAAAGTTCTCTTGCACAGGCATCCAAACCGCAAAATCATCCTGGTATAACCCTTCTGCATTTGTTTCTCAGTCTGCATTCTTGTGTCTGTGGCATTCTTCTCTGTCAGTGATGCTCTATTTTCCAGCTATGCATATTTTAAATGCAAGAGTTTATCAGAAAAGTCCTTAGTAGCAATCTCTTTTCTAGCATGGGGAATCCTGTTCTACAACTCTGATCAGTTGCTAAGAGTAATCAAAGAGCCAATGATGCCAGGAATAAATCACATGAAGAGAAATATTTTTAACAGAGGAATGGAGCTGCGAAAAACTCAGTAGAGCTGGAATGCTCCAGAAACACAGAGTATAACTTGGGGAAAAAAAAAAAAAAAGAAGAAAAAAAAATGTTTAAACAGCACTCAGATTTTAAGTATAGACATGGGGCTGCAAAACAAGAGTTCTTTCATTTTTAAAAATGGTAAAGTATCAAAAATCTTAATTACCAATCTGCATGCTCCTTGATCACGTAAATGGCAGTAAGAAGTGTTAGCTACGTAGAAGTAAAAAGTAGATAGATAGATAGATAGATAGATAGATAGATAGATAGATAGATAGATCGATCGATCGATCGATCGATCGATCCTGCAAATAAACCCACTGCTTCCCATTTACCTGAGCCATGAAAATGTTTCAAGAAACTCTTTGGGACTATTTGCCTTTGCATGCTTTCCATTCCACTCCATTTGTAGAGGGTCAGGCATATACATACTGTAGGCAAAATGAACAGAACAGAACACAACAGATCAGAACAGTTGGAAGGGACCTACAATGATCATCAAGTCCAAATGTGTCACCATTTCAGGACTACCAAAAAGTTAATGTATATTACTAAAAGCATTATCCATATGCCTCTTGAATTGGAATGGTGCATCAACCAACTCACTAGGTATCCTGTTCCAGTGTTTGACTGCTCCCATGGTAAAGAAAACTTTCATAATATCCAGTCTGAACCTCCCCTGGCTCAGCTTTGCGCCTTTCCCACATGTCCTACTATCAGTTACCAGGGAGAAGAGATCATTACCTCCCTCTCCATTTCTCTTCCTTAGGAAGTTGTACAGAGCCATGAAGCTCTCTTAGATCTCTTGGCTTCCTTTTCTCCAGACTAAACAAACCAGATGTCTTTAGCTGCTCCTCACAGGACATGTCTTACAACTCTTCTACCATCTTTGTTGTGCCCATCTGACTCTTTCAAGTATCTTAATTTGCTTTTTATATTTGTGAGCTGTGAACTGCACAACAATATTTATGGTGAGACCACACCAACACTAAATATAGAAGGCAAATGGCCTCTTTTTACTGGATGGCTTTCCTTCATCTAATGCACCCCAAAATGTAGTTTTCCTTCTTGGCTGCCAAAAGACATATGTCACTTCTCAACTGTGATCAGTGAATCACTACCTTATTTACAATGGGTGCCTAGGGTATGGAAGGGAGGAAGTCAGAAGACTTCATGTCTTATTTTAATACTTTTCTACTTAGAGTTTTCAAAGATATTGCAAGTAGAGAAAAATAGTCATGAAATTACAATTTGCCTATTTGAGAAGTTCACTCCATATGTAAGCTCAACATGTAAGAGTGCGATGACAAAGGATGCAATCCAAGGTGTGTGGGGGGAAGGGAACAAGAGGAGAGGGCAGTGAAAGAGGAGAAAATGAAGACCACAACTTTCTATGTTGAGTTTGATCAAAGCATACATGACAGCAAGATTTTGTCTAGAAACTGGTACTATATACCTATGTACTCAAAAATTGAAAAACACACAGTTTAAAAAAAAATGAATAAACTTCTGTTTTTAAGTATTTGATATCACCTTTATTAAAAAAAAAAAAAAAAAAAAAAAAAAAGCTAATCAGATGAAAATTTAAAATTGGTAATCCTAAAATTCTTTAGTCCTGAGGGACTGAGGTTGGGAACTGTCTGTTGTGTGCATATAGAGGTTCCTTAAAATTCAAACTCAGTAATGAGCTCAAGTACAGTTCTGGTTTTTAGCATTCTCTACAGTGAGCAAATAAAATTATATCTGAATATCCAGTTTTAACATTTCTCAAAGACAACCACCCATCTCCTGTTTTTCTCTAGGCCACTGAACAATGCTACCCACTTGTTTTACACACAATTGTAGTTTACTTCTCTGTCACTTGAAGTCCCACCAGCAACTGCACTACTTCTGAAGTTAGAATATAGTGAGATTTGGTTTTCCAAACCAAGTCAAACAGTAAACAAATTTTCTGGTCATTTCTGTTATAAAATTCCCAAATGCAGCTCACCGGAAGACACCTGAGAGTTGTCAAAAGAGGAGCTGATAACGGTATTTTGCTTAGTTTCAAAGTATGGAAATGCATACATATATATAAATTAAAATAATAATAATAATAATATCAAAAAGATAATGGGGAAAGGGTTCCTTTGCCTTCGGATAGTCATGCTTTAAAAATAAAATTGGAATAGAGTGCAAAAACAGTACACATAAGGAAGATATAAAAATTGATGGAGAGATTTTTAAAAGTTTTTCCATTCTGTTTTATGTTTCTGGCTGGTTCCCAAGGTTTAAATAGGACATTGGAATGAAAAGTAGGAAAGTTAAAATTGACCTGCTTTTTATTCTTTATTTAGAACAGTGGGGGGAAAAATGAAATAGGAATGCACTGGTGGAAATAGTATTATCTGCTGATAGCAAGCCAGAACCAGATGTCTTAAAGCTAGGTTATTTTTACAGTGTATTGAACCAGGAACAGTAAGGTAATGATTTCACATTTAATAGGCAGTTAATTTCTTTCAGAGATTTTAAGAGAAAATGAAATTACATATATGTATAGTTTGCAAAAACTAAACTGCATTTAAAACAGAAAATGTTTGTATCCTACAGGTTCTTCATTTAGGTGGATAAAGAAAGGAAATGTTGAGTTACTACAAAAGATTTATTTATCTCAAGCTGACTAAGTCACTTAGTATCATTCAATTTCATGTTGTCCATAAAATAGGGTTGTGTGTTAAGGAAAGAAGGACTACAGATCAACTGTCAGAATACACACCCACAGTTTGCAGAAGGACAACAGAGCAGTCACTGGCCACGTACTTATGACCAGGCTCTGGAGCCTCATGAAATGTGACATACCAACTCAATAATGTCTAGACAGAAGTTACATAGAGTAGAAACTGTCTCTGTTTTTATAATGTCTAAAATAGACTTGTACCTGTTCTGTTTCATCAGGTAGTCTTGAACCTACTCTTCACTCATAATGGGAGGCACTTTGCTTCCCCAGACCTTATCTACAGGTTCAGGGAAACAAAAGACATGGGAAGCCTGACTAGCAGTGAAGAATGAGGCAAAGAAGTTGCTGAGTACCTCAGCCTTCTCCATCTCTGTTGTTAGCAGTTCTCCCTTCTTATTTGTCTGAGGGGAAACACTCTCCTTGGCCTTTCTTTTCTGGCCAATGCACCTATAGAATCCATTCCTGTTATTTTTTTCATTCCTTGCCAAGCTCAGTTTCATCTGATTTGTCTAATACATGGACTAGGAAGTTATCCTCAACACACTCTAAGAATCTCCTGGATTGTTTACAGCTTTCTGAGTGGCTTTTGCAGCAGACGTCTGGGTAGTTGAAGTCCCCCATCGTGATGACAGCATGTGAGTGTGCTGCTTCTTGTAGCTGAAACATGAAGGCCTTGGCACCAGGCTTCCCTTAATCAGGTAGCCTGTATTAGACCTGACCACAGGATGTCCTTTATTGGTCTGGTCCTTTAACTTTTACCCACAAGCTCTCAGACTGCCTGTGGCTGTTTCTCAGAGGTATCTGTTTGCAATCAAGCCATTCTCTAACAGAGATAGCAACACCCACACCCTTCCTTCTCTGTCTGTCTTTTTTGAAAAGGTTGTAGTTCTCTATTCCAGTTTTGTGATTTGTCCTACCACATTTCCCTGACAGAAATCAGGTCACAGTTTTCTATTTGCAGCATAGTTTCCAACTCCTTCTGCTTGTTTCCCATGCTGTGTGCACTGTTACAGAAGACCCTCAGATGGACTATAGGTCGTTTCACCCCTTTCAGAGGAACCCTAATTCTTTTCAGACAATTCACGGGTATTTTCCTGTTGCTTCTTAAAGTGACAGTGTTTCCAGGTTTACTTCTATCACTCAGAGATACATCCCCTTCCCCCACAGCATCTAGTTTGAAGTCTTGTTAATAAGCCTAGCCAGCTTGCTGCCCAGAACACTCTTGCACCACCTGGGAAGATGTCAACATTTCTGGTCTCTCAAAGACATGTCCAAGATCATAGAGCCCAAAATCTTAGACATGACAACAGCCACACAGTCTGTTCACACTGTCCATTCATCTCCTCCTTGGGTCCAAATTTCCAGCTAGACTTTACCTGAAAAAGTAGGAGTGGGTGGTAGTCTTCAGGCCCCAACAGACCTGGTAGCCTCTTCATAATATCATGAATGTGGGCCCCAGGGAAGAAGCAAACCTCTCTGCAGAGATTATCTGGATGGCAAATAGGTGTCTCTGTGCCTCTTAAGGAGAAGTCTCCAATTACTAACACCCTTTGTGCCTTTTTTGTGGCTCTGCCACATCTCTTGATGCAGGTGGTAGACTGAGACAACTTTGTATGGTTACCCTTTCTGAGGTCTTTATCCTTACTCATAGAATTTCTTCTCTTCAGCCTTGGAGCATTGTATCTGTTGCGTAGGGGCAATTCAGAGTCAAGGGGGAAGAAATTCCTCCTCCTGCTCCAAGCAGAGACTAAAGCCCAATCTCCTTTGTCTTGTGAGTTGTTTATTTTTGTTTGCAGTTGGAAGCTTGTTTGCCTTCCCCTTTCCAGAACTTAAGGCGGGGCTGTTGCTTGTCCCATGTAGCAGAGTAGTATTTATCAATCTCCATTTCATATTCCTGGATGTGCTCTTCTCGTAACAGAGCCACCTGTTTGAAAAGTTCCTCCAGCTGGGCATGCTTCTACCCATGAAACCCACCTCTGCCTTCAGGACTTATGAGAACTTCCATATTCTGAAGTTCCCTGGAACTGACGGTCTGAGTACCACTTTCAGTTCTTAGAAGGTCTGTTTGGGTGTAGGTGTCCACCTAGGAAGGCTGTAGTCCTTCCATCAGGGTTTCAGCCTTTGATGGGCAGTCATGTTGGGTGGATGTCTATTCTGTTTCATTAGAAGGTCACTTCTTGTTGTTCCCGTAATAGAAAGGGACCCACCTTCTGCTATCCATGTGTGCCCATCTGCAGGAATTGCTGACCACACCGTGCCGACACACTACACCCTGTTTGCCACACCCTGTCTGACACACCACACCCTGTTTGCCCTCTCTGTTCACAGTGCTCCTGGTCACTTATGCTCCCTTCAAGCAGCCTTTGTACTGGGGGTGGCTGCTGCTGCTTCTTGACCCACCCAAGCCTCATCAGCCACTCTCAACAGGGCTGTCAGGTGCAGGCAGCTCCCTCCACTCCCTGGGGTTGCTTCAAGGCAGGAGCCCCTCTGCACAATGCAATACCCAGATTCTCTGTAGAATATGTCTGCCCCAGAGCTGAATACCTCTGTGAGTGACCAGAGGGCTAGAAAGTTCAGGCTCCAGGTATGGTTCTTAGTTAGGTTAAGAAAACTTTTAATAATGCCGTGGATTTTCTCCCAGGGAAAAAAAAAAAAAAAGGTATATATATACATATGTATATATATATATATATATATATATATATATATATATATATATATATATTCTCTTTATATATATATATATATATATATATATACATATGTATATATATACCTTTTTTTATATATATATATATATATAATATATATATATATATTTTATATATATATATATATATAATATATATATATATATAAATATATATATATATATTTATATTTATATATATATATATTCTCTTTATATATTTATATATATATATATATTCTCTTTATATATATATATATATATATATATATATATAAAGAGAAAAGTTCTTCAGCATTCAGGACAATGCAATGTCTGTGGTAAATTTCTGACTAGGTACAAAGGTACAACTTGGGGCATGATTGTCCCACAATAAAGACTCAGTATTTTCTACTTGATCTCCCTTTCTGCTCTACAGCTACTTTACAATACTTTACTTTACAATAAACATTTAACTACTTAACATTTGCGTCTTTGAAATATATCAGCCATCAGTATTTTTAATGGAGATGGAAAGTGTCATTGTTCCAATGACTGTAGTTGGCCATAATGATCACTGATTCCTGATAGCTCAGCACCAGTGAGTACCTGGAGTATCGTGTCCACTTTTGAGCCCCTCATACGAGAGAGATGTTGACATACTGAAAAGGGTCCAGCAGGTTTTGAACATCTCTACTATGATGAAAGACTGAGAGAGCTGGCACTAGCCTGGTGAGGAGGAGACTAGGAGGGATCCTATCAATGTGTGTAAATACCTCAAGGAGGTGTGTAAAGATGATGTGGACAAGCTCTTTTTGGTGCTGTCCAGTGATATGACAAGAGGGCACAAACAAAAATTTCCATCTAAACATCAGGAAACACATTACTGTGAGGGTGACAGAGCACTGGAACAGGCTGCCTAGGAGGTTGTGGAGTCTCCCTCCTTGGAGATCTTAAATAGTTCTCTGGTCCTGGGTAAGCAGGTCTAGGTGTCCCTGCCTGAGCCAATCTAGAGGTCCCTTCCTACCTAAACCATTTTGTGAATCTGTTTACGGTGGTGATGATGATGATAATAATAACAATAATAATAAATCAAAATACAACATTTCAAAAGTAGACTACGTAAGCAACAGTTTTCTGAAAAAAATAAAAAAAATTAAATAAACATTGGTTCAATGAGTGTGAAACCCCAGATACAGCATGCTAAGCATCCTGTGCTGTGCCCACTCTTGACAACTGCTATTGTCATAGACATCAACTAGTAAGTGTAGTGCAGCACCCATCAAATAATTTCTGACTATTCTGTTCCTTGCAATTGGAAATTTTAGATTGTTGCTACCATATACATCTTCTTAGTTTAAAAAAAAAAAAAAAATAAAATAAATAAATAAATAAATAAATAAAAAGAGAGAGAAAGAGAGAGAGAACACATATCTGATCATAGTTCTGAACAGCAAGAATCCATAAAACTGAATTATGACTAGGAATGTCCATCAGGGTTGTGATCAATACCTTTTCTTTAAATCAAAGAGCTATATGCACATGCATGCACACAGACAATAAGCAATCTGGAGACAGTAAATATAGAATTCAGACATTTCATAAAAGACTATCTCCAATGCCTTCCAGCAAGAGCAACAATAAATTGCAGGTGGCATCCATTTCACTCTATAGCCAAATGTCCAAAAACAAAAACAAAAAGCACATGTATTACAGAAACAAAGCAAATATAAAATAAACAGCAGTCAGAATCACAGGGAACGAAGTGGTGAAGCAGGTGGGTTGCTTCAATTATCCACACTCCTTGATGAATGAGGACTGTGCTCTTGAGATGTCTGCAGGAGGTTAATAACTTTTTCAGTCACTGGGACTGCAATGGTGAACAGGAGACTAAAATGGAATATTTAAACTAGAACACTTGAGTTTTGGGAAGGATTTCCTTCAGTGTCTATAGTAAAACATGGAAGTAATAATTTAGTTTACAGTACAGGAATATCATTAACCAGAATGTCATTAATCAGACATCTACATGATTACAAAGAAAATCAGTCTTTAATACAGATCTAGCAAAGAATTAAGGTTCTCAATTCAGTTTTTGAGTGAAGAAACAGGTGCAGTCTAGAAGACATTATTCCTTGTAAGTAGTGTTTTTGAGAGCTTACACATTCTTCTGTAACGGTTGTGGTCAAAAATCTGCAGGGAAAGAGAAAATTCCCCATATTTATTTATTTATATGTGACATTTATGTGTTTTACATAAGTTTGCCTTCTGGACTTGGTTGAGAACTTGGTTACACAGGAACCAATCTTCATTTTGTGAGGTTCTTTATTGGGTGGACATTTTGGTTAATGGGCATGTACTGAATGGATATCAGCCCAATACATCTTCTGACTCCATAAAGCAAAGGAATGCTTAAGTAAAGTGACATTTAAGTGCATTTGAGGCAGGTGTCTTTTTAGTGGCTATCTTTTCAGTGTGCTTTTTTTTAAAAAAAATAAAAAATAAAATGTTTATCAATCTGAGATGTTACAGAGAGGCGGTGACATTTCTGAATTTTTCATGGCTGTAGTTTAAGTTGTTTTAGGAAGGAAAATCCCTTTTTTTGTTAATTTTCTGTGTTGCTCCCTGGATTCTATTAACCAGAAACCTTTTAAAATCCTTTACTCGTTTGTTTTCTGTGACCTACAGGATCTGAATTTCAGAGTTCTTATACAATATCATTGAAACTTAGTATTGGTTGCACTAATTCAAATCCCCAGTAAATTCCTTGAAAAGGGAGTTTTCTGTCTTCTGTGTGTAGCTTTTATGTGCAATGCCTCCAAACAATGTCAGCACTAGACAATGCTACTGAGCAGCTAGGAACAGTGATTTTTAAAAACATACGGTAAAATTATTGCTTTGTTTTGGCATGTGTTGTCAGTTTCTTTTATACCTTTCTGCAGAGAGATTTCAATTACATAGCTGAAGAAAACTAGAAGGAATTGTAGACAAATGTGGTGGATGTTTTGTTTGCAGTTCAAACTACATTACCTAGACATAAGTGATGGAGGTCAAAATAGTTCATGTTGTTTAGAAAGAAGTCCTGTCTGAAACAAATCTCAAGTACATTGAGAACTGTGGTTTCAAATTACGTAAATTTTTTAATTTGCTTGCTGGATTGTTTAAGGAATTTGGTTTAAACCCATCCATCATGGAGACAATGATTAGAGTAAGATTCCCAGTGTCACAACATCTGAGAAACAACATAAAGCATCTGATTTCTGTGATTCATTTGGTAAATTTATCAAAAACTTTTCCTCACTGTTCAGTGTAAATATGAAAGATATTATTCTACTCCCACACAATTGCTAACTTCTCTTATAACAGAGTAAATTTTATTCTCTAAATTATTATTTCTGAAGGCAATGGTAAAAGTTGCATTAAAATGTGGTCTGGAGGCTGCTAATCTTTATTCATCTCATTGCAGAAGAAATCTTTTGGAAACGTTTCCCAGAAGTAGAAGCTAATAGTTCTTTCCAATATTTCAGAACTACTTGAATTTTAAAAAATAGCTTTCTGTCCTCAGTCTTTCAATTGCCACAGGTTACTACAAGAACCCAAAATCATTGCACACGTTACTCCCTTTGCTGACTATCACTAAGGCTGCATCATCTATTAAAGAAAAAATTAAACCATGTCTTCCTCTGGTCTTACAAATAAATAAATAAATAAATGTTAACAACACGAAAATGTTTGTTTTCCACAACAGCAGTTGTCCACAACAGCAGTTTTCCACAACAGCAGTTGTGGAAAAATAGATGGAATAAAATTCTGCAAACAACACTGCATAGTGTTCACTGACTTTGTATTTGACGGCATCTCTATGGTGACCTTATTCTATATGGTATTTCTTGGATACAGAGGAGCTAGATAATATTCATTTTGAATAAAAATAGCTTAGGATCTAGAGAAATTAAGAATAAATGTTTGGTATGGGTGAATTTCTAGTATTAACAAGAATGAAAAATTCTTTCTTGAAGAAAGTTTTTCTTGTCAGCATTCTTTTTTCCTTATTGCATTGCACATAGCTTTTTTTTTTCAATGAAGAAATTTGAGGAAAAAAATAATAACAATAAAGAAATAACAACCTCTTTCAGTGCTCAGTAGCTTACAAAAATCTTCCTTTTCAGTACTTACAATGTTTAAGCAATAGTCTCACAGTGTGTTAGTGTGTTACATGGGAGATATTGCAAACACAATGAGCCTGAGGCTCACCCAACTTGTACATGGGTATAAATGAACAAAACTCTAAAACATTTAATTACTTTATTTTTTAATAATTTTCTGAAGGCACTATGAAAGTCTTTTGTTGCTGGAATTACCTCTGTTAGACTTTAAAAATTTAAGCTTTAGTTCTGACCAGGTAACAACACATCAAAAGTAAGCCAAGATTATAGAACTCAGGTTGTGTGTTTCATGGGCATTTCCTAATTACTCATATACTCATAAGTGAGTGTAAAAGCCCAGCCATGGTAACTGTAGATAAAATAAAACAGACACAACATGTTTATAGAAGAATCTAAAATGTAGGAGAAATTAATAAGGAAGGGGAAATTTACTGCGAAAAAGCTAAAGTTTTGTCAAGGAAAAATATACAACAAGATGGTTAAAAGAATACATGTATATTTTCATGGAGGGACAGGAATGACACATAGGGTCAGGAAGAAAGTAAAGAGATGAAGATAAAGACTTGATAAGCTTCTTACTATCAAAAAACTCCTAGAGCAACAACAAAAATTATATTAATAATAATTATTATGTTTGGTATATTTTTATTATTATTTATTATAATAAATTACTCTGGATAGACACTCAAGAGCAGATCAATCTTTTGCATGAAGAAAGGGCCTCCGAATAATTAGAATACAAGATTTTATGGCACACAGCCAGATCACAGAAGCTCTGGGACCTAAAAGGAACTATACTTGATGGACACCTGATAGTGAAAAACCACAAGTGTCTCTTTTAAGCTTACTCGAGTCCAGTTAAGAAGCAACCAGGTTAATTAATAGTGTTAATTAATTTCCTCTTTCTTGGCGAGATTTTCAGCACAATGAGAAATTACTCTCATTGCTCTCTGAGTTAATACAGAGCAGTGGAAGGATTTGAAAACTTCCAGAAGATCTTGGGGCTTTCCTCAGTTTGTTCATTAAAACCAAGTTCATTCATAGTTACAAGTGTGTCTTATCCTTCTATTTCTAAAACTTAAGCAGACATCCCTCCCATGTGTATATATATATACACACACATACAAATTTTCTTCTTGCCTTGCTGCCCTTCCATTGTATCTCTGAGATCACATACAGAAATATATATATGAAAAAATGAATAAGCTACTATCTTATAAAGTCTATTTTTATATAATATTTCTACCATAATAGTGATTACAGCCAGAACTAGGAAAAAATATTTAAATGTTACTATTTTCTAGGGAAACACCTACCTACCTGACAAATTGTTGATTAAACTGCATATATTTTATGCTTTCTCTGATAATACGTTACTTTAGGGTTTCTAGTGCTAAATAATCTGAGATTTAAGATAAGGTTAAAGCTAAATGCCTATTTTTATCAATGACTATAGTTCTACATGTCCTGCACACACACATACACACAAAGCTGAAAAAAAAAAAAAAAAAAAAAAGATTAGACTTTTGTAAAGACAAATGAAGAAAGAAAAAACAAACAAACAAACAAACAAACAAAAATCATAATTACCAAGTAGAAAAGAGTGCATGAAATCTTGCATTCAGTGATATTGGACATACATACCAGGAGTGGGAGGAAGAATTAATGGACCTCTGTTTACACCATTGACACTCTTGAAAATAGTTTCTGTGCTTCTGAGTAGCATAATATCATCACCAACATGATTGGTTTGTTTGTTTGTTTGTTTGTTTGTTTGTTTTTTATCTCCTGTATACCTCTATAGCTATCCATTATGGAAAATGAGTAGACCTATGTCTCACCAAAGCAAGGCACTTTGGTCACACACAATCAGGAGCTGCACATTTTCAGGCTATCCAGAGTACTGCATCCAGATTTAAGCAAAGATGAAAGTGTATGATACATCTTTGAATTTGGTAAATGATAACAAATATGCTGTTTGGATCTGGTCCTTAGCCATTGGAGGGAACTCCTTTCTACCTTCTCAATGTTTATCACATTTTTTCTAAGACTCTCTTAGATTCTTCCATTTTCATTATGGAGCACAATATGGATTTAAAGTCATACCTAAAATATGAAGTGATATATATGGAAGATGTATATATAAAATATGATAAATATGATAATATGATATAAAATGATGGAAACTTTCATCTTTCTAAGGGGTATTGGTCACAGAACATCTCAGAAGAGAATAAGCTCCATCCTGCCAAAGCTATTATTTAAGGCAGTTTGACAGTTTGTAGGTTTGCCTGGCTTCTCTGATCAAATCAACCTGGTGCATGATATCAAACATTCGTGTCATATAATCATATATAATGATTATGTGTCATATAAGCTTTATAGACCTGCAAGATATGTGGTAGGGATGCTTTGTGATACAGTTATACAACTGTATGTAATTTTATGTTTAAACACAAGATTATTTCACAAAATATTTCATACTTCTTGTCAAACTATATGTACTTTGTCAGAAATATGGCTAAATTTCCTATGCTTTCTTCTGAAATATCTTCCAACCTCATATTTATTCACAGTTAACTAAAAACTGCATGCAGATCACTATCTGTGAAAATGTTTAGCTATAGATGTAAGCTAGATGTACATTTTAATTCATTTCCAGTTTGTTCCTGTTCCACGGGAGGAAAAATAAGAGTAGAATTTCTATAGTTTCAGTTAATTTCAACTTCCTGTATATATATATATGTATATATGTAAACATGTATAAATGTACATATCATAGAATCATAGAATATCCCAAGTTGGAAGGGACCCATAAGGATCATCAAGCCCAACTCCTGGCACTGCATGGGTCTACCCAAAATTTTAGAGTATGTGACTAAGTGCGCAGTCCAATCGCTTCTTAAATTCAGACAGGCTTGGTGCAGTGAGTACTTCAATGGGGAGCCTGCTCCAGTGTGCAACCACCATCTCGGTGAAAAACCTTTTCCTGTTGTCAAGCCTAAACTTCCCCTGCCTCAGCTTAATACTGTTCCGATGGGTCCTATCACTAGTGTTTACGGAGAAACACCAGTGATATATACATCTTCAACAAGGAATTATACTGTATTTTATGTGGATTTCTGGTCTGGATTCTTGCTCTGGACACATTTTCCTTGTTTCCCAAACTTGTAGCACCTGAATGGCAGATCAAAGATCTGAAAGCTACTGTTCTATTAGTTTCCATTTCCAATTTCATTTTTGTGTGTGTCTGTTTTTGTTACATGATTCATAATCTAAAATATTACCTTGTTACTCATTTAATTCAGGCTGAGTTCAATTTATCCCTTCCCCAAAAATAGAAAATAATTTCAAATTGATTCTATTTTCCAGGCTGTTCTCTCCAATGTCAGTCTAGTGGCTCTTGCTGTCTTCTGGAAAGAGTGTCTTACAAAAACTAAAAACAATAGTCTACAGAAGTACAATATCCTTCTTTCACTTATTTCTATGAAAGGTCTCAAGCTTTATTTAAGAGTTTAAGATTTGGAAACATAGAAGCTGAAAAAAAATGTAGAAAAAAATGTAGACAAACATGAGAAGGGGAATCTGTACAAAATCCATCCTCACATATTATTATTATTATTATTATTATTATTATTATTGTTGTTGTTGTTGTTGTTGTTGTTGTTGTTGTTGTTGTTGTTGTTGTTGTTGTTGTTGTTATTATTATTTCCTTTTTGTTTCAATAAACCAGAACAGCATTATAAAGTGTTTATAAGAGACTACCGTCTCAAACACTATGCATATATTTTTTGTGAAAATTAATATCAATGAGTCTAATATGATTTACCTTTTTCTGTTTTTATTGTTCTTGGAGAGCCATGTGTTCTATGTGTAGGCACCTAACTCTTAGCAAGCAAGTCATGCAGAGATAGCAAAAGCTCTCTAATTCTCATTGTCTAATGGCAGATTTTTCCTTAAAAAGGAAAAAAAGACACCAAATCAAAACAACAAAGACACCTATCTATCTATCTATCTATCTATCTATCTATCTATCTATCTATCTGTCTGTCTATCTATCTATCTATCTATCTATCTATCTATCTAATCTATCTAACCTGTTTTCATTCTCCAAAGCTAAATTTAAAACTTCTGCTTTGGAAGAAATTGAATTAATTCACCAAGAATCTAGAGGAATAGAGGTTGTAAATTCTTGCGTATCCTGATTTATTCAGTGGATATCTTGAACTATTTCAAAGACTGTCACTTGGAAGTGAAATGAATTGTCCAAAGTCAGCTGTCTAATTTCAGTAAAAGTGGGAAGATAAATCTATTATGCACTAAATTTGCCTCTAAGTTTTTGTCGTTGTTGTTGTTTTACACAAAAATTGATTTACTATTCATCCATGAACATATAATAATAATTGTAATATATGTTGAGAATAATATAAAACATTATATAATAGACCATTTACTCAATCATTTTAATGTTTTTGAAAGAATATGTAGCAGCAGACCTCTACTTCTCTCTCTAATGAGCAACCTTCACTTTCAGTGAGGCAATTGTTAAAGCACTTTAGAATAACAGTCGTGTGAAGAGAACTAAGCATAATAATCTGAAAAGTTTGACACAGCGTGAATTGATTTTTTTTTTCTTAAAATTTCAAGACCAGCAAAGATAAAAGGTGACCTCATAAAAAAGTTTGATATGAGGTTTAAAAAAGAAAAAAAAAAAAAAAGTTAGCATTTTGTTATAATTAACATGGGAAAAGGAGGTGCTTGTGTAGTTCTCTGTATTACAATAGCATTTTTTCTTTCATGGTATTATGCTACTGGAGTGCCCTCTGTCTTTTAATGATGTTATATACACTTAATTATCCTAAGAGTTACTGTGTTTTGTTAAGTGTATTTTATTATTATTATTATTAATTTCCCTCTAATATAAGTGAAAAATTGTCTGATATTTCTGGTATTTTGAGTATACTCTTTACCAAAGCAATTATCCTTTATAAGTTCTTCCAGCAAAATATTTATTTAATAGTTACTTAATATATGGATTAAGCTATTTTTTCAATAAGCAGATTGGTAAATTTCTAATATCTATTTTATCATAAATTTATTTCTTTCAGCAACAGAAAAAATATGCAGTATAAAAAACAATTTTCATAGTGTTAAATTAAAAACTATGTTATTAATATTGTCATGGAATCACTTCAGCTGAAAATCACAATAATCTTCAAGTGTGTTATTATATTAATTATTTATTTGTAATAATTGCTATTAAATCCAAAGTATGTTGCTTGTTTGTTTAATATATTTCAGAAAAATTCCTCATTGCTTGGTCTGAATCATAAACAGTATGCAGAAAATTTAGAATTTTTTTCTCAGGTATCCCATTTGTAGGATTTGGGCAATAAAACTATTGAAGTTATACACCAGCTGGATAGATAAATAACAAAACACAAAGCCTGTTTTCCGTGGAGAGGAGAGTTCCCCTGATATACACAGAAAGGAAAAGGATAGAAATGACACTGCTGAAAATACTTTAAAATGGCAAAATGGCAACATTCTAAAATACTGAAGCATATTGCTTTTCCATAAATGATTTATTTTGAATTCTCTTCAAGATATATACATGTACATATGCCCCATTTTTGTTTGAGAAGATGTCCTCTTTGCCTCTTTGTGTAATCCCTGTACTTGTGTGTATTGTGCACTTACAGGTAATATATACCACATGACACCAGTTATTATGATTTCTTTTTCTCTTTTTATTTTTTATCTTTTTTTTTTTTTTTTTAATGGGAATTAATTCCTTTTCTCCACCCACACTTTTCACTCTCCAATTTCCTCAGTATTACAGAATCACCCAAGAGAGCTGTAAATGATGCATGGCTAGAACAAAAGCAAGGGAAACTAGGGCACTGCCACAAGACTACACAGTCTTTTTTTCTGCTGTAGCATGTAACAGTGCGGTGTATTAAACATTTACACTTACATTACACTTTACATTAACATCTGCTTGTTATCAGAATTGCTTATCTTGTACTTTTTTAATAATGACTCCTTTATTTTATTGTAGTACGAGACCTGCTCTTAACAAGAAAG
This sequence comes from Anas acuta, assembly GCF_963932015.1. Taxonomy (NCBI): domain Eukaryota; kingdom Metazoa; phylum Chordata; class Aves; order Anseriformes; family Anatidae; genus Anas; species Anas acuta. The sequence continues at coordinate 28,118,826 of NC_089017.1, forward strand.
AAATGCAAAAGAAATGTTTCCAGCAGCCTCAGATAACCTTTTTTTTTTTTTTGTACCAAAAGAGAAGCAATGCATATATATATTTAAAAAGAAAAAGAATAAAAGATAAATGTGAAGAAATGTAGACATAAAGCTCTTTCAAGGTCCAGTAGATATATTTCTCTTCCTTCTCTGTCTCCCAAAACTGGCTGTATAGATTTTTTTTTTCAATTGTACAGACAGAAAAAATAATAATAATAATAATAAAAGTAACATAAGATTTAATCTTAATCTATCACTTAACAGATTTTATGTTTTATTTCCTGAAACACCCAATTCTAACACAACTAAAAATATTCACCGTAAAACGTGCTAAACAATAAGAAAACATCTATTTTGTAGTTCTGTTCATGATTTTTTCCCATCTGTCTCTAAAAAAAAAGTGACAAAAGAAAATTTGAAAACAACTGTTGTAAATGTTCAATCAAATGCCTGATGACAAAATATTTTCAGTATTGTCTCAGCAGTACTAAAAATCTAAATAAAACTACACAAGCTTAGTTATTTGGGTGGTAAATCTCCCCTTGGATGACAGAGGAAATGACAATGGTGATTTAGAATCATAGAATATCCCAAGTTGGAAGAGACCCATAAGGATCATCAAGTTCAACTCCTGGCACCGCATGGGTTTACCCAAAATTTTAGACCATGTGATTAAATTCACAGTCCAATCATTTCTTAAATTCAGACAGGCTTGGTGCAGTGAGTACTTCACTGGGGAGCCTGTTCCAGTGTGCAACCAAGTATAGTACTTTGTTTTCTTCTTAGTGTGATAGTAAGTAATGAAATAATGCTGTCACATAGTACTGTAAAGAACTGTGCTGAGTCAGACAGTTAGTTATCTTTCAATAGTTAGTAGCTAGAATTTGTCTTCCAGGCAATCCAGGGTACTGTCCTATCAAATATGAATACTACCCAAAATATGGTTTGCTCAGGAGACTGCAATTAATTGCACAGAACTTATCCAGATTCTTCTGTTGTCTTAGGTAGTTAGAGCTGACATTGTTTTTACCTTAAGTTTTTACTTCATACATCTGGGAACTCCTTACTCATTGCAATCTTCTGAAATCAGCAGGATGCCATACACAGCAAGAAGGGATACATACATACAAGACAGGCACAAGCTTCTGAAAAGCTTGTTCCGTCTGCAGATTTAAGTGATGAGAGAAATGTGTTCATCACTACTCTTGACTGAGGCTCACCAACTTGTGCTGGGCTCCTCCTTCATGGTGGGATGAAATATGTACCACAAAGAGATGGCACACACATAGACTCTTCAGTAACATATATGCAGATCTCATCCTTTATCTCACAGTCAGGACTCAGGATTTGCCTCCTTCCCACTGTTTTACAATAGAAGTATTAAACCATGCCTTGGAATTAAAAGTTGTGATGATGCAAAATGACCTCTCTTCTGGATTTGCCCTAGAGATTCCCACTGATTCCAACATCTCTATGTGTATTATACAGCAAAATAGGCCAATACAGCAAGAATGTCTTCCAGATACTGCACAGCTTACGGAAATTGATTTAAGCCCATTCATTCAATTTAAACAGTTAGTCTCCAATCCAAGGAAGGAAAACAAAATCAATATAACCATTTGAGAAGCTGATTATATTTGCACCTGAATTCGGGGATGTTAGAGTACACAGCTAGCACTTATTGATGGACTGGGAACAATCATTAATGTGTTGTACTTCTGTTATCCCTACTAGGATTTTAATATTTTCAAGGCTCTATAAGATTATTTATTTGTTTGTTTGTTTATTTATTTGTCTATTAAATGTGCCAGGTTAAGAGGGTCATGCTGAATTGTCCATTTTAAGTATTTAAATTATACTGAAAATCCTCATTGACTAAGATTTCTTTCTGGTCAGTGTTCCAGAAAAAGATTTTGAACAAAGATGTGGCAAACTGACTTATATGATAATACAGCATATGCTTATAAACGTACAGCAGTCCTACTCAGATAAGAAAATTGTGATTAACATACATTCAGTTAAAATGTTATGAGATACATAAAAAATAAAATCCTTTTAAGAAACAGGCAAAATTCATAAACTTATCAAAATTCATTAAACATGAGATCTCTTTAAAAATAAAAATGAAATAAAAATAAAAAAAATAAGAAAAAAAATAAAAAAATTAAAAGGGGGGGGGGGGCAGTTTTAGCTAACACCAAAGTCACAGTTTAGTTGAGTGAAAAGAAAAAAAATGTGTTAAAAATATTGTGTTTACAGAAAATCATGCCTCTTTAATAATACCACTGCAATTTAATGGACTTAGATGAATTATTTCTGTTCATCCAGTTGTAATAAAGAAGAAGCAAGCCAAGTAAATACAAGCAAAAAAAAAAAAAAGAATCTCCAAAGTCATTCATGCTTTTATTACTATATCAGTTTAAAATAACTGATATATATGCCAAATATTGTCAGTATTCTCTTCCACTTCTCCCCTCCCTTTTAAAGCTGACAAAAAGATGCTCTTTTCTCAGACCCCTTTTGCCTTCACTTTACATGAACTCAAAAGAACATTTCTTACTTCAGTCAAGAAATTAATTCAGTCTACTTGAAGCAAATACTAGACTTTATTTTAAATATATATACGTATTTCTTAAAGACCTGTCAGAAGTTAGTGCTGAAGTCTTCTCTTAAAGAAAACAGTGGTTAACTTTCTGTTTTTCTATATTGATAAATAAGTAAATAAATATTATCAATAATAACACTAATAATAAAGAGTGTATTTTTTACTGAGATAGGTGAACTGTCAAAAATCCACATTTAAATAGAGTATCCTTAGAATAATTTATGCAAAAAAAAAAAATAAAAAAAAATCAGGGCTATTGGCTTCCTTGAGTGTCAGGAAATAGAAGTACTTTATTTTAGACGGTTCATTTTTGTTGCTGCTCTTGGATATGAAACAAGCAAGGCAAAAATTAGAATTGCACAGGAAGGAAGACTGAGAGACATATAAATACAAACTCAATATTAGTTATGTGAAAAGCTCAACAAAGTCAGTGTTGCTGTATGTTCAATAACTTATGATTAAAAAAAAAAAAAAGTAAGGGAAAGGGGAAGGGGAAGGGGAAGGGGAAGGGGAAGGGGAAGGGGAAGGGGAAGGGGAAGGGGAAGGGGAAGGGGAAGGGGAAGGGGAAGGGGAAGGGGAAGGGGAAGGGGAAGGGGAAGGGGAAGGGGAAGGGGAAGGGAAAGAAGGAAAAGGAAGGAAAGGAGAAGAAGAAAAAAAAATGAAATCTGAACATAAAGGAGAAAAAGGATAAATTGTTTTTGCATAATGCAACATGCATCCATTTTGATGATTCAGCTAACTTTTTATATTTGCTACCTTTGTAGTTTAAGATATTTCTGGAAAGACAGAACAATAACATATTTGACTAAATTAAATTCAGTGGGACAATTCAGTGAGTTGATCGCACCATGATGAAAGAAAGTACACTTAGACATTTAATTTCCTGTCAGCAATGCAGAATAAATCCTGAACCGAATGAAGCCTTCTGCACCTTGATTGGGCTAGACTGAAAACAGAGTTGTGTGGGGGTTGACAAGGCAAATAACAAAAAAAAGTCCAATAACTGCATGAATGAAGCAAGAGACTTCAGTGGGAAACATGACATATTCAAACTAACAAGGAACAAATTTTAATTAGATTTATCTATATCTTTTAAACATATATATGGATGTTGCCATTACCATATAAAAGCCAAATGACAAATGAATCTTGCACTGCAATCCTGCCCAGGATTCGGATTTCCCTTTTTAAAGAGGGATTTTTCCTGCTCTAAGTTTCAATCTAAATATTCTTTACCAAAATTTGTTTTGATCTAAGAGAGGGGTGTTCTGAAGGTCAAATATTTGGAATAAGGAAACAGAAAAGATATATTACAGTGTTTTTATCAAATGTTCCATTTCCAATTTGTCCTTGTAGTTTTGTTCTACTCTATTTTATTAATAAATATAATAATAATAATAATAATAATAATAATAACAATAATAAAGAATTTTAAATATGCTTTCTTATTTTTTTAAAGGTAAATAAGCATTCAATCAACGGGGAAAAAAATAATTTAGATATTTCCAATACAAAAAAAAAAAAAAAAGAAAAAAAAATAAAGATGAATTGCTATACAGCTTTGTTCTTTACCAATTAAAAGTTTATTTTGACTTAAGGCTGCACTCTGACCATATTGAGAAATATGAATAGTAGTACAATAATTAATGTAGATATACGTAAGAATCATTCTCTACAAGTGGACAAGACAAACCAGTGTATGAAGCACAGTTTTGAATAAAGTGATGAATAGGAAAGACAAATGGAGAGAAAGCAGCAATAAATACATGAAGACAGTAAGGCCTGTAGTGAAATGAATTGAGATACATTGCAGTAGTCTGGACTGTTCCAGCAGTTTGTTGTTTTTTGTTTGTTTGTTTGTTTGTTTTTGTTTTGTTTTGTTTTTCCCATTTTTTTCACCTTTTCCATTTTTAACAAATCTCATTGATGTATTCCTTGAGGTAAGCATAGACCAAGTCAAGGTCACAGACTATCAAAAAGGAACTGAGATCTGTAAAAAGGTGGGGAAATCTGTATGCTTCAGTGAGGCTAGACTCTTTACAGACACTTAGGAACATAAGCATTTGCATATGAACAAACAGACTTGTGTGGTCTATTCTGATGCCTGAATTTGGACAAGATTTCTTTCTGTCTTTGTCTAAAATTATGGTTGATTTCCACAGCTTTAATTTTAATTACACAAATAAATGATTTCTATGCCTATAAAGAGGATTGAAAGTTTAAAAAGATCTGTCTCCTTTTTTGTGCTAGCAAGTTTAAATTTCTGCACTATTGTACATTAGCTCATTATCTGTTCATGTTCCACATGGATCATATTCATGGTGATATTTATTAACGCAGCTTTTGATTGCCCTTCCCAAATGCCATGTTTGTTTCATTAGGAAAAGTAATGTAATTGTATGCTTTGGAATATGAACTCTACTTGGTGTGGCTAAGACTTATTTCTGTGTCATTGTGTTGCTACAAAATATTAACTCTAAACCCATCCATCTTCATCTCCCTAGATCTTAGTCACTCCTATCTGTTCCAAAGAATCTTCATTTAATCCTTTAGCCAGTACCTTGTTACATCTTTTTATACATAAATAAATATATAACTGGTTACTAATTTGAATAAATAGTTATATATTTTATATATATCTTCACGTAGGAACATACAAAATTCCCAATAGTTTTTGAAGTACTAATTGATGATGATTTTGTACTTGCCCATATACTGGGGCAAGTATATACTGTCATCATAGAATCATAGAATCATAGACTCATAGAATGTCTGGGGTTGGAAAGGACCTTCAAGATCATCTAACTCCAACACTCCTGCCATAGGCAGGGATGCTACTCAATAGATCAGGCTGGTCAAGGCTCCATCCAGCCTGGCCTTGAACACCTCCAGGGCTGGGGCATCCACAACTTCTATGAACGACCTGTTCCAGTGCCTCACTACCCTTACTTTACCCTTACCTTAGGAGTGAAGAATTTCCTCCTAACATCTAGTCAAAATCTATCCCCGTTTAGTTTAAGACTATTCCTATCATTATCTACCCGAGTAAAGAGTCCTTCTCCACCTCTTTTAAAAGACCCCTTTAAGTATTGAAAAGTCACACTAAGGTCTCCCTAGAGCCTTCTCCAGGCTGAATATCCCCAGCTCTCTCGGTTTTTCTTCATAGGAGAGGTGTTCCATCCCTCTGATCATCTTTTTGGCCCTCCTCTGGATTTGCTCTAACAGTTCCACATCTTGTGCTGATGACTTGTGATGTGAGTCACCAAAAGCAAGAGAGAAGAATAAACAGTGAATGTCTTTCACCAGTTCTAAATTTAGATAGTTATACATTAAAAGAACAAAACTCATTCAGGCACCTACTAGCAATCAAAGAGCATATATTACAACTGGATGGTTCTCTCTGCACTATCCCAGACAAACCAAGTGTAACAACAGTATATGAGCTCCAGGTAGCTCTAAGACAGATGAATTGAGTCTTGTGAGGCTGGTCTCTGTTCTCCCATATGCATCTTATTGTTCTGGTTGCCCATTAAAGATAAAATAAAATACCTACAATATAATAATAAAAGAATTTCAGCACAAATTAGTCCCTTGATTCTTGCTGACACCACCGTTGCTTTCTTGTTCACTGTTTGTCTGTTTCTTCTGTAGCTTTTTTTTTAATGTATTTTACTAATGCTCCAATATTGTCCCAAGGGGTTCCAGAAGTTCTGTAGGATTTTCCTCAGTTTCATTTTACTGTAGTAGTGTATAAACCAGGACCAAGAAGATTAATAATTTTAGCAAGCCAGATCCCAAGACTGTTGTTTCTTCAGAAGAGGCCCAGGGCCAGGGCTCTGCTACTAGAAAAAGAATAAAGGATGCTTAAGGTATTCTCTTCCTATACATTTTTTCCCATGAGGATCAGACAAAATTGTAGATCCTCTATTAGGCAATATCTGGAGCATAAACACTGTTCTAGACTTTGATTTGATGACAAATTTACTGGCTTGAACTGGATTATTTCCTATTTTCTTCGTTGACCACAGAGTGTGGCCTTGGGTAAATAAGAAATATCTTGTTACTTCTTCATCCCTCCTAATTTCTACGGGAAACACATTCAGAGAATAAAACAAATTCAAGGTATTATCTGTACACTCTCGACTTTTTTTGGTTCAAAATTCAGATAGACATGTCTTGCTATTCATGTATCTATATTACTCATGCAGGTTATTGGTCCCATTGGTGATCCCTAAAGACATTAAGACGCCTTTAGTAGTCATATGCTCCCTACCTAAGTGACCACTTGTGTTCCCTTTTGCAATTCTCCAGCCAGGATTATAAATTGTCTACTCAACAGGCTTGACAGGAGAATTTTTTTACCTCAGTGTATGTATGATGTAATCCCAAAATGACGTTGCGAAAAATGATGAATGTACTATAAATATGGATAAATACTGCATCTGGTATGAATAGGTAGAAGAAGAAAATTATCCGTGGGTGTAATGAATTCTGCTACTGTTTGTGGATTCAGACAGAAGCAAGTATTGTATTAACACACTGGTACTCAGTCCTTTAGAAAAAGAGGATAAAGAAAAATAATAATTAAAAATATATAGTGTAAATTTTAAAATGTCGTGGTTTTGTTTGTTTGTTTGTTTGTTTTTAATTTTTGAGTTTTTTTTTTTTTTTTGTGGGTGGATTTATTTGTTTGTTTGAGTGTGGATTTGTTTGTTCATTTGTTTGTTTGTTTTTCAGGAGTTACTATTTTATTATATTATATCTTTTATTTTATTTTATTTTATTTTATTTTATTTTATTTTATTTTATTTTATTTTATTTTATTTTATTTTATTTTATTTTATTTTATTTTATTTATTTTATTTCAATGGAAGTGTACTTCACAACTGAATGAAATTGTTCCAGTTGAGTATTTCTTTATGTAATCAAAGTCTGTTTACTTCATTGCTTAGGGCAACTGAAAGATAGAAGCACAGAGCTATTATTCTGCCTTTATTATGAAAATATCTGGCACAAAAACAGAGATGCAGGATGGAAGACATACTGACACCTAGAATTCTCTGTCACTGGAAGCTGTAATACCTGGCTGTCACAAATATCTTGTTTAAGAGAAAGAAGGCAGAGAGCCTAGTTCAGTTTGGTGCAGATTCTAGTGAGACATCATGGGAAGGGTATGAGTTAATGACAGATGAAGCCACTTGTGTTCCCAGTAGGGAACTAGAAAACAATTCTTTGCCTACTGTGAGTGCTGTGAGTGTACTCTTTCTGGGAGCAGACAGAGTAATAAAAAAGAATGCATACAATTATTCAGGTGTAGACTGCACAATGAGCCATCCAGGAAGTTTCCATCAGTTTTTATTTTAGTACTCTCCCTTCTCTAAATTTTCTGTTTTCCCCTACTGCTGATTTTGTAAAACTTGAAGCCAGATTTAAAATTTTTATACTGATCTTCAGTTATATCAATGGAATAGAGCTCACTGAAGACTACTTCTATAGGCATGCTTTCAGGACATTGAAATGATAAACTGGATTAGGAGGACTCCTGTAACTCTGAGGAAAGTTGTTTGTAGTTGTTGTGATGGTGGTTGGTCTTTCAGCTTTTTGTGTGTGTGTGTGTTTTGTTTTGTTTTGTTTTGTTTTGTTTTTTAAAAAAATCTTTTTAACTAATTTTAATTATTGATTTCCAAACATTTTTGTTGCTCTGCTAGAATAGCAGTATTAGAGAATTGGATGTTCATTTTCTTAAGTGACTTTTCAGGTACAAAAACGAACTTTTTCTTATGTTTGAAACATATCAGTTCTGAAGATGATAAAGATCACCATTGATGTCTCTCACCTCTCTCTCCACTATCCTCCTGATGAACTATTCCTTACATTTTAAAGTATAAAATTTTTAACCTCTTTTGCCGTTGTCTTCTGCCATATGGGATAATACCATTTATCTATAAAATTACTTCACTCACAGGAGATAGAGTATCACTCATTTGTAACAATAGTGTTTTTTTTATTTGTTTGGTTGTTTTTTTTTTTTGTTTGTTTGTTTTAAATCTGAGCTGTCCTTTTAAGTAATTATTTCTTAAAGATTATTTTGCTTTCCAAGCAAATAGATCAACATTTTTTTCTCAAATATTTATTAAACTATTTTCATATTTTCATGAGATTTGCTGCACCTCTAACTGCTACCACTTGCAGTGTATAGACAGGAAAGGAGCCTTCCTTGGTAATATCTTTTAAATTCTTAATTTGCTTCTCCATAATCTGATTTTATGCTCTTTGCACAAATTGTAGCCACTTCACCAATGTCTCATTATTTTTCTCTTGGCAATGCAATGGCAGTGATTAATTTTTGAAGATCAGTAAACAAAAACTAAGACTTGGAAGTGATTAAAGCTTAGCTGTAAAATATGTGCATGCACACACTTACTAAATACAGTTATTATAAAGACAAACACTAAAAAAAAAATAAAGTAAAGGAGTATGCAATGATCTAATTCATAGCCAGTGTTCATTAGATAGTGTTCCTCAGAGACTTTAATTATTACCAGCTATACATACATATGAGCAGTAGAGAAATCCTTTATTTTGATCAACACTGAGATTTAACAATAAGAACTAATCAATTCTCAATAAATTAAGTGCAATTCTACATTTATGTAGGATGAATTTAATGTATGTTTTGGTACCTATGCTCCACTGAAATATATTTCTCTAAGGAGCAATATTGGCACTTAGTGTAAAATGCAATCCTAGAATATAGAAGGTGTAAGACTTCGTATACCTTCTGATTCCCACTCTGAGCTGAATATTTTGAAATGTGGTACTGTCAATCTCATTATTAACAGTAATGTTTAAATGTTATGATTATAGTAACGATACCACTGGTATTAAAAATCTGTGAAATGGCTTCTTTGCTATTTCACATTTAGTAAGTTCACATCTGAACCAAAGTTTGCAAGATACTGATTATGAACCCAACATCCCATTTGATTCAATACTGTCATGAGCAAGCAGGAAGTGAAGGATTTAAACTTTAATAATGCTTCAGGGAACTAAGCATCCAACAGTTAAGACTCACTCTGAAGAATGTGCATACCCAAGGAGGAAGAAATACTGAATGTATTTAAAGAGAAACATTTGCTTTGAGTTGCAAGGGCAGTGTTCCATTTTAGCACAAGCTGTGCTGAGGAAGAGTAAAGTGGAAAAACACTGTCTACCTCAAAAAAGTGAAGATCGATTGTAGCTTTTATTTATGTGGAAAGGACTGCAAAAATCTTGTGTTTTACAACCTTGCACAGGTTGCAATTAGGGTTCCTATAATATTATTTGATAAGATTTATCAAGTTAGACATTTAAAAATAAAAAATAAAAAAAAGATGTTCCAGAAGATAATGTGCTACCCAAAATAAGAGGAATTTATTTTTTCCCTTTCATTCAAAGATTTATGCATTTTGTGGTTTATTTTGTTCAATTCCATGGTACTGACATAAAAAATAAATGTATAAATTAATAAATGTAATTTTCTGTTAAGATTTTTTATTATTGTTATTATTTTTAAATCACTATGTGACAATGTTAGGCATGAGACACTGATGTATTTATAAAATTCCAGAACTTGATCTAAATAATGATGAATAAAAACTGTATTCTAAAATTACTATTTCATTTGAGACTTTCATTCCATTCTCATTTTTGTCATTATTAGTTTCCAAGAAAGGCATGATTATTTTTAAACTATCCAATGAACAGTAAAAAAATGAGTCCCTATATTTGATAATGTTTCACAGATTTCCACCTGTGCCTGATTTAGAATCTTTCAATTCAGGTGAACATTTAATAGTGGAATGGTGTCCATCAGTATCAGGACTGTTATAAATGAGGTCTCAACTCAATCTGAATTTTGTAATATTTATAAAAAAAATATTTCTAAAAGGTATAAAAGCTATAAAAGGTATAAAAGACAAGTAAACAGCACTGGGTGTGTGGGGAGTCTACACTCCACCAACATGCACACATGAACATCAAATATTCTAAATATACAGAACATTGCTTAACATAGTAAACACAAGTATGCATATACATACGTACAATCAGGAAAGGTAACAAACAATCCTCTAAGTTCCATGACTTACTAAACTCGAGTACACCTATACATATGTATGATCAGAAAAGGTAACAAACAATCCTCCAAGTTCCACGACTCAACAGTCTCCATTTTCCATTCCTTTTCTTGATTACAAACAAGTCTCCATTTTCCATTCCTTTTGAACAATATGTCTTGCTTTAAGTTGTCAAGCAACACAGTCTTCAGGCCTTATGTATCCCGTTCTTCCTGGATTGAAGAAAAGCATACCCATCTCCTTTTCAAGGCGAATAGGCCTAGGACAAAAGGCACGTTCAGGTCAACAGAGGGTGTAACAGCAAAGGCCTGCGATGGCTGTAGCAGCGAAGGAGCCCATGGCATAGCAGTCAGATCAGCAAAGGAGCCTGCAGCTCCCTCACTATCTAGCAAACCACATGCTTGACTGTGGTCCCACATGTCTCTTTAAGGCCTCAGAGACTGCTCGCTAGGTGCCAAGCAATCCCACTGCAACCTTGTCATTTTTAGTTGCAGAGTCTCACACCTTGACCTCAGTTTGGTCCCATATTTCAAGCTCATAAACTGTATGATTGTTAATAAGGAGAATAAGCTGTAAGATTACCAGGACAGTCTTTGTTTCAAAGGATGTATGATTCCCCATAATGCCCAACTGCTTACTAGCGAGAGGCAGTTGTGTGCACAGGTCCGCTTCTCTCAGCTCAAGGTTCTCTCCAGCTCCGGTGCACCTATTTCCAGCAACTTTCTGTATGAGCTTCCCTGAGTGGTTTGATGAGTCTGGCCAAACCTATCTTCATGAGGTGTGCCTGTTCCTGTCCTGGTCTCCATTCTGCCAGCCTGTTCCTCTTCACTCCTTTTTCCTGCTTCTTTATTGATGTAACTTCACCGTGTTGCCTTTTTTATCTTGAGGGCAGGCTCCCCTCTTATACCCTTCTCTCCACAGCAGTTCTTTTCAAAACAACTTTTCATTGGTCAAACAACTTTGAATGTAACAACAGCAAACACCCAGAAACATCCATGTTGTAATGGCTGGAGAACAAGAGAACCTTCTGGAGAACAAGAAACCAGAGATTGCATGGAGTCTCCTGAATTACCCTTCTTTGTTCCCTCTAAACTCTTTTATATTCCTGATGGCCTCATCGTTAAGAGTCTAATGTTATCTCAACCACGGGGCTTTCCAACCCCCATAGCCACATTCCCAAATCTCCCCATTCTTTATTAATATCAACCATTTTCTCGACACGAATTACCACTCCATATATAACAGGACCAAAGCAAGTAGCAACTTTCAAAAGGACTGGGAGAAAACACTTTAATAGGAAGTCCTTAAAAGGACTTTAAAGTCTGTGATTGTTTTTTCAGCTAAAAAAAAAAAAAAAAGTAATTTTAAAAATGTTTCAGGTATTGTGATAAATTAGTAGGGGTTTGTTCATTGTCCTTGAGAATTTGAAGAATCTACTGAGGAGATAAGGTTTCACAACTCACGGCATAGTAACATGGGGACAAATGGGGAAGGGGGTTGGGTAAACATCCTTGTTAAAATAAAGATTCTGAGGAAGATACCACACACCCACCACAAGACATCCTGTTTTGCCCCCACCTGAACACAAGCACAGCACATGATCACAGGAGGAAGAATAACGACCCCCAACAACAGACTGCGCAATCTCACAACAGGTCTCGACAAGTCGACAAGTCTCGGCAAGTCAACAAGTCTCGACAAGCCAGAACATCAATGCTATAAAACAGCGACACCAGAAAGGGGAAGTTGCGTGCCGTGGTGGAGCGGAGACTCCCCAGCCACCCAGCGCTGTTTTGCTTGTGTCTGCTTACTTGATTAATAAAATAATTTCAATAGACCAGTAAATTGTGTGGTCTAACTTATAACAGGTATCATCCAACCACATCATTAATTTTGTCCACTATTCTTAGATACAGGGACTATTGTTGCATTCCAGTAATCATATATACATAGTGATGATTAAATTATTTTGTGATGGAACATAAAAGTTATTATGTAGTAATCCTCAACTTCATGCAAAATAGTGAGCTTGAAATTATATGTACAAGTATTTTTTCTCAGAGTTTTTAAGACTGAGATCACAGGGACCATTCAAAGTATTTAGCAACACAGCTGCTCAGGCACAATACACCCACTCACACATTCTACAGAAGGGATTTTTTTGTTTGTTTCCTCCCTCCCATCTCCCCCTGTTTAATTTGTTCTAAGAAGTAATTAGTTCCAATTAGTGATCATGAAACTTGCTACCATAGTTTAAGTCAAAGACTAAAAAATTCCAAAACCATAAGGATTGTATAGGAATGAATTATTGAGTATTTTGTACCAGTTCCAGCATAATAGATTTGAACATTCTAAGATGAAACACAGTGATTGGTATTCAGCTTGCTTGTAGGAGTACATTACTTGAATACCAGAAATTGTGTTTTTTTTTTTTTTCTTTTTTTTTTTCTTTTTTTTTCTTTTTTTTTTCTTTTCCATTGGGAATGAATCTTTTTCCCTAGTCAAAGATTCAGCCCATTCCATCTCCCTCCTCCTCCCCACCCCCCTGAGTTGTAATACGTTTAAAAACAACTCTTAGGACCTCCATAAGAAATAAAAATAAATGACAATACAAATATGAAAATGTCAAAAATTCAGGAGTGTTCTTAATAGAGAAAGATTTGTATCAATGGTGATATAAAAGCTACTTCTTTCAGACTGTTCATCCAAATTAGAAGTCAAAGGGATATGAAGTGATTTGCTATACCCTTTCAATAGAGATGTGGGGCAAGACAGCTAGCTAATTCTTGTCTTCTGTCATATGGACTATGCCGTTCAGCTAATCTTCACTAAGATTTATAGAGTCTAACAGGCTTCTTAGAGAACTGATTTGCATCCTTTTCAATTCTATATTCCCATATTTCTTCAGAATGGTCTTGGACTGTTGTCTTTCTGTCTAACCAGTAGAATTAAATTAATGACCCTCACTTTCCTTTGAGCTTTCAGAAATTACCTGACAGTATGAATTCCTGTAAGTCCTCAGGTCATCAAAAAACACTGTCATAACATTTATTACACAAGGGAGCAAACTTTCCTCAAATACTTCAATGGCTTTTCTGCAGCTTTGAGCTTTGAAGACTGAATTTGCAACCTTTTTGCCTCGGTCATGCTTCACAGGTTATCATCAATGCATCTGCAAAGGCAACTAATATCTGCAAGATAAATATATTTTTAATAATAGTCTTGATTAGTGTACCCACAAATCCCCCAATTCTTGGAAAACTACGTTCGTTTCTCAGAGGAAGACAGTCAAATTGTTCTGCATGTTCCGTCTGCAAATGGTGATCCATCTCATGAGCACAGTTGCACAGTAATGTTCAGTCTGCACCCTAATGAGTTCCAGATCAATGGTTGTGACATCCCTGTTTCAATATTGGTAAGTCTGACCCTTGAGCTGCTGCTTTATTTACATCATCTAAGTGATGCCACTGTCATGGGATTGGCAACAATCAATATTTCATTAGTAAAACTTTGAGCTGGCTCTGACTGGCCAGGAAAAACCAATGGTTTGCTTATTGAAAATACATATATATATTTTTTAAATGATCTTTATGACTTTTTAGCTTGATTTTTGATCTATTCAACATAAGGTAAATACATCTTCAACTGCTCAAGATTTAATGCCTATTCTTCAAGACTTAAGAACTTTGTAAACTTCAGAAGATGTCAGCAAGAAGGAAAGGTATCTAAGTCATCTCAAATTGCATAAATAAAATGAATCACACACACACACAAATAAGAATTCTACGCAGAAAAAAAAAATCATCTAAATTAGAAAACATTTAAATGAATAACTGTACGTCTGTGTGGATATCAGTACACACACACACACACACACACACACAAAGATTTCAATAAGTTTTCACTCACAATGTAGTTTTAATTGCTTCCCTACTTTTCATCTTTTCATTCACTATGTGAATTGTATTCTGATTTTAAAAATAATAAGATTACTTTCTTTATATGTCTCAAATTGAAAACTATTTACATTACCCTCCTCAATAAATAAATAAACAAATAAATTAAAACAAACAAACAAACAAAAAATACAGAAATTCAGTTTGGAATAAAAAACATCAGTGTAATAATATACTCAAATATATAAGTTAATAATAATAATAATAATAATAATAATAATAATAATAATAATAATAATAATAATAATAATAATAATAATAATAATAATAATAATAATAATAAAATCCTATTCAGTGCATCTAATTGTATGCTATCCAGTGAATTCAACTTTCTTCAGATCCCAGACCAATTTCATCATTATTGTAGAAAACTCTTCAATTATTTAACACAGAAAACTTAAATGAATGGAGTAGTTTTTCTAGTCAATGGTACAAGTAGAAAACATATACTGCAGTTATTCAGGGCACATGTTTCAAGTTTAGAACTATGTAACTAAATTACAGTCAAAGAGAAAGAATGTGCACTTGAAATACAATTAAAAAAAATTTAAAAAATAAAAAAAAATCTCCTTGTGTCTTATTGAGATAAATTTTAGTCAATAATAACCAAAATTTCATTTTTTGTTTATTTGTTTGGTTTGGATGTTTGTTGCATATTTTGAAAGACACTACTAAAACCAGTGCATGGCTTGAAGTAAAGAATTATTAAAATTAATACATTGAAAGAATTTTTTCATCTTTTTTGAATTTCTGGGTATAAGACCATTTGTTTAAAAATATAAAACCAAACAATCAAAATTCAAAGACATGGTTAAAAGGTATTTCATTTTACTGTGATAGAGATTTCATAATCTTTGAAATAAAATAAGCTAAATATATGATTCTAGTTCCTTTTTCCACTAAGCTTTTTAAATTGAAATATTTTATCTGAAATAAATAAGTAAACAAACAAACAAACAAATGCTACTGCTGTTCCTTTTCAAAACTAAAGGAAACGTAGTTCTACATTTGTCAGCTATAATTGGATAATCACAAATGTTCTTAAGCATGGAGCAGAAGTGAGAAAAGGGAGTGTAAAATGTAGGAGTGTGACCAAGGGGATCGACAAGCCTTCAAGTTGGTGATAACATCAGGCTCTTAATGACGAGGCCTTCAGAAATGTAAAGAGTTTAGACGGAACAAAGAAGGGTGATTCAGGCGGCCTTGCCATCTCGGATTGCTTGTTCTCCAGCCCTTAAGGCATCGAAGTTGCTGGGTGTTTGTGGTTGCTGGGAAAGTTGTTGACCAGTTAGTGGAAAAGTAATGCTGTGGGGGGAATGGTATAAGAAGGGAGGCTGTTCTTGATAAGGGATGCAACAAGATAATGAAGTTATGGGAGATTATTCAATATGAGAGATAAAGTTAGGCCTTCTGTAAGAGAGAGCTGAAGTTATGTCATCAATAAAGAAATATCAGTTACTGATCCTGAAAGAACCCTGGTGTCCGTGTGGTCGTTACGCCACACAAAGGAAGCATTTCTGACAAACATGAGGAAGGGATTGATTTCACACACCAATAATAGTACTGTATGTGGGAACAGAAATTTTGTTTTTGCAGAGTTACATTTTTTAGAGGAAAGGAATGTGTTTTGAGATATGCTTACAGTGATAAGAAAGTTTAGCAGGTGACCCTGTAAAATGCAGACAACCAGACTCCTTAGGACAATTAGGTGAAAATCATGGTGTTAAGCCAAGTCAGATAAGCAAGGAAGCATTACCACTTAAAGCAGTAAAAAAAAAAAAAAAAAAAAAAAAAGTCAAAAGAAATTTGAAATTTAGCGGGCCAGCAACTAAAGGTCATGCATTGTTTGTGAAGCATTAGATAGATTGTGAACCTGGATTACCCACTCAGTGGGGAAACAGGGGAGGATCCTGTCATCAAAAAGGATATAAACTGTGTTTTGGAACTAGTAAGTGCTCTCTCTTGCTTGTGGGGCACCCACCATTGCAATTGTGCATAACTACTTCACTGAGATCCTCTCCTGAGCCTAAGTTATTGGCTACAGAGTGTTTCTCACATATACCAGATACAGAAAGGAGTCGAAAAGCAATTGAGTAGTACATAGTACTGTGTATATTACATAGAAGAGAAATATTTATTCTATGATTAGAAAGAGATATGTAATTGCATAAAGAACAAAAATATTATGTTTAAAAAATGGAAAAAAATAATAAGGTAATTAAAGAAGCAGCGAATCAATTATTCTTAACGAAAGCTATGATCTCTGAGACATTAATGTGAAAAACAGTGAAGTTCAACAATTACTAGGTATAAGTGATATTTTACATTTATTGAAAAGAGAGAGCATGCAAAGATAAGTTATTTGAAATAACAGTGATATATATCTAACAGTTGTAATTGTGTCCTGATGGAGTAAACAAGCTTGCAAAGAGAAAATTAAATAAAGACAACCAATCACTGTGAATGAGCTGTGTGTTCAAGAATAGAACATATTCTTTGGAGAGCAAATATTTTTTGTTTGTTTGTTTGTTTTGTGTTTTTGTTTTGCTTTGTTTTGCTTGTTTGTTTGTTTGTTTGTTTGTTTTCCCTCTAACAAGGAGTAACACTTGATGGCATGGAGTAGAAATTATCTCTTCTTTAGATAATAAGAACTTTTTTCCTTTCCAACCAATAACTGAATGAGACAATAATTGAAGTAAAGTGGATGGCTCTCTTTCCTTATCCCGAAAGATTAGATCTGATATCCAGGAACAAAATTTGCATGTTTACCTCTGAGACTTCCACATACAGCCTTAATGAAGGTAAACAATAACATATACAAGCCATTTAAGTCAAGTCACAAAGCACATGTAAATACTGCATTAAAGTTTAATTATTATCATTAAAGGTTAGATATTTCTTGTCCTGTTTATATCTGTGATGGAGGTAAGTTACCGTATAATAGCTGATATGATGGTGTGTTTTGGATTTAGAATGAACCTTATGCTGATAACACGCTGATATTCTAGTTGTTTCACAGCAGTGCTTACACTAAATCAAAGACTTCTACTTATGCTGCTGTACCAGCAAGGAGGGGAACACAAAAAGCTGGCAGGGGACACAACCACGGCAGCTGACCCAAACTGACTAAAAGGATATTCCATACCATATAACGTCAAGTTAAACAACAATGTTATAAATGAAGTTGTCAACTCAATCTGCATTTAGTAATATTTATAAAAGGCAAGTAAACAGCACTGAGTACACAAGGAGTCTATGCTCTACCAACATGCACACATGAACATCAAACTTTCTAAATATACAGAACATTGCTTTTACATACTACACATACACATATGTACAATCAGAAAAGGTAACAAACAATCCTTTAAGTCTATTACTATTAATGTCCATGACCGGGGGAGCATAGTTGGCCTGATTAAGTGCTCCCATACCCTCCATGACTTATAACAGCCTCCATTTTCCATTCCTTTTCTTGATTACGAACACTGGAGAATTCAAGGGCTAGTCATGGGAACAATATGTCTCACTTTAAGTTGTTAAGCAACTCGGCCTTTGGGCCTTATGTATCCTATTCTTCTGGGATCGGAGGGAAACACATCCATCTCCTTTTCAAGGCCAATAGGGCCTGGGTCAAAAGGCACATCCAGGTCACCAGGGGGCGTAACAGTAAAAGCCTTCGATGGCTGTAGCAGCAGAGGGGTGCATGGTGATGGCGTAGCAGTTGGATCAGTAAAGGAGCCCACAGCTCCCTCACTATCTAGCAAACCACATGCTTCTGACTGTGGTCCCACATGTCTCTTTAAGGCCTCAGAGACTGCTCGCCAGGTGCCAAGCAGTCCCACTGCAACCTTATCATTTTTAGTTGCAGAGTCCCACACCTTGACCTCAGTTTGGTCCCATATTTCAGGCTCATAAACTGTCTGATTGTTAATAAGGAGAATAAGCTGTAAAGTTACCAGGACAGTCTTTGTTTCAAAGGATGTATGATTCCCCATAATATGCAGCTGCTTACCAGAGAGGGGCAGTTGTGTGCTCAGGTCCGCTTCTCTGAGCTTTAGCTTATTTCCAGCTGTGGTATGCTGATTTCCATCGACTTTCAGTACAAGCTTCTTTGAGCGGTTTGCTGAGTGTGGCTGAACCTATCTTCATGAGGTGATCAACATCCCTGTTCCCGTCCTGGTCTCCATTCTGCTAGCTTGTCCCTATTCACTCCTCTTTTTTTTTTTTTTTTACTTCTTTATTGATGACATAGCTTCATCATGTTGCCTTTATTTATTTATTTATTTATTTTTCTTGAGGACAGGCTCCCCTCTTATACTCTTTTCCCCACAGCAGTCCTTTTCAAAAACAACTTTTCATTGGTCAAACAACTTTGCATATAACAGCAACAGCAAACATCCAGCAACTTCCATGCCTTAATGACTGGAGAACAAGAAACCCTGAGACTGCATGGAGTCTCCTAAATCACCTTTCTTTGCTCCCTGTAAACTCTTTTACATTCCTGAATGGCCTCATCATTAAGAGTCTAATGTTATCTCAACGATGGGGCTTTTCAACCTCCATGGCCACACTCCCACATTTCCCCCTTCTTTATTAATATCAACCATCTTCCAGACAGAAATTATTATCCCATATATCACAAATAATTTGAGGGAACTGGGGTTATTTAGCCTAGAGAAAAGGAGTCTCAGAGGAGATCTTATCACTCCCTACAACAACGTCAAAGGAGATTGTGACAAGACGGGTCTCATTCTCTTCTCTCAAGTGGCACGTGATAGGACAATGGCCTCAAGCTGCACCAGGGAAGGTGAAGGTTGAGTATTGGGAATAATTTCCTCACTGAAAGTGTTGTGAAGGAATTAAAATAGGCTGCCAAGGAAGTGGTTGAGTCACCATTCATGGAGGTATTTAAAAATGTGTAGTGATTATTAGGGACATGGTTTAATGATAGACTTGGCAGTGCTTGGTTAACAGTTGGACTTGAAGATCTTAGAGGACGAATGAAACCTAAATGATTCTACAGGAGATTTCAATTTCCCAAACAGAAACTGGTAATATCATACTGCCACAACAAAGAGGTTGAGGGGGTAGGGGGGGGGGATGACACCAGAAAGTACAAAAATGTGAACATCATATGAGCTCAGGTATTTTCGTAAAAACTGAATGCTAAAAAACAATGTATAATCAATCTTGTAAATCTTGTAAATCACTGCTACCTCATGAATGACCTTCAGAGAGAAAAGAATAAAAAAAAAATCTCTTCTCCAAAGCACCAAGTGCAAAGACAAGAGGGAATGGCCTTAAGTTCTGCCACGGGAGGATTAGGTTATATATTAGGAAAAAAAATATTCACTGAAAGGGTTGCGAATGAATTGGAACAGATTGGATAGGACAATGGCCTCAAGTTGCACCAGGGGAGGTGAAGGTTGGGTATTGGGAAAAATTTCCTCACTGAAAGTGTTGTGAAGGAATTGGAACAGGCTGCCTGAGGAAGTGGGTGAGTCACCACCCCTGGAGGTATTAAAAAATAAAAATAATTTAAAAAAAACAATGGGGAGGTTGCAATGATTAGGGAATGACAGACTTGGCAGTGCTAGGTTAACTTGAATATCATAGAGGTCTTATCCAACCTAAATAATTCTATGGTTCTATTCTACATTGTATTCTATTATTCATTTCTTATTTACCAGTCGAGCACTGGAATGTAATTTTCAAGTTGTTTATATCGAATACAACTTTGACAAGAATAAAATCATCATGTCATCTCCAAGGGCGAATAATGCCTGACCAATCTGGTGGCCTTCTATGCTGTAGTGACTGCATCAGTTTACAAAGGAAGACTGACTGCTGTCATCTAGTTAGACTTCTAAGTGCTTTTGACATGGTCTCATATGACATCCTAATCTCTAAATTGAAAAGATACGAATTTGAAGGGGGACCATATGATGGACAGAGGAATTAGCCTCTACTCTGTCCTTGTGAGACCACACTTGGAGTACTGCATCCAGTGAGGCCTCCAGCACAATAAAGATTTTGACCTCTTAGAGGGACTCCACTGGAGAGCTACAAAGATGATCAGAAGGATGGAGCACCTCTCCTGTGAAGAAAAACAGAGAGAGCTGGGGATACTCAACCTGGAGAAGAGAACACTCCAGGGCGACCTCATTACATCCTTTCAGTACTTAAAGGGCGCTTATAAAAAAGATTAAGAGTGACTTTTTACTCAGGCAAATAATGACAGGAAAAGGGAGAATGGTCTTTAACTAAAAGAGAGGAGATTTATATTAGATTTTAGGAGGAAATCCTTCATTCAGAGAGTAGTGAGGCACTGGAACAGGTTGCTTATAGAAGTTGTGGATGCCTCAGCCCTGGAGGTGTTCAAGGCCAGCCAGGCTAAGTGGTGCCCTGGGGAACCTGATGTAGTGGGTGGCATCCCTCCCTATGGCAGTGTTTCAGGAAGAACGGCCGAAAACATGACAGACACCAGTATGGTCAGATCATGCTCTATTTTATTACCCAAATAGCCTGACTTTTATAGTAAACTTAACAAGGGCGGATAGTGTCTCACACAAGATTACTGGTCAAAAGCACTCAGACAAACAACTGCAAGAAAACAATCCCACCTGCAAGAAAACAACCCCCTTGTGATTAGCAGTCACTTAGACCTTGTCCTTGAAGCCAGCTGCTGGCAACAATATTTTTCTAAATTCCTCAATTGGGCGATGTGGGAACACTGTCATGGGAACTTCTCATAGTTGTCCTTGTAGCTTGGTTTGCTCAGCTGCAGCAAGCCATGGGATCTTTGCTGTTTCAAAAATCCCTCATCATGGCAGGGGGGTTGGAGTTGAATGATCTTTAAGATGCCATCTGATACAAGCCATTCTATGATTTAGTAAACTGTTGTAAGCTAAGACAGCTTAAAAATAAACATTTTCCTCAGGAGAGAGTGTGTATCCACACTTGCATAGACTGCAAGTCTATGAGGATATCATCTGATATCTATCCTCATTTTGAATAATACTTACTGAACTTATTTTAGTTTAAGCTCAATAAATTTCCAGAGACCTTACAAAGTTTTATTACATCAACAGTTTAATTACATATAAATTATGATATTAATATCTTGGTATGAAGGCATCAGTCATGTGCTAGTCAAATTTGAGATAAAAACACTCAAATGTTTCCAAAAATCTGGAAGATTCAATGGGGAAATGCCCTTTATTTAATAGACAGATGGAGAGATAGAGAGATAGAGAGATAGCGAGATAGAAAGATAGAGAGATAGAGAGATAGAAAAAATAGAATTTTTAAAATGAGAGCTGTTTTTGCATTTTCAGTCCTAGTAACTCACATACATATTTTTTATTTTGGTGAGATAGAATTTTGTTCTTGAAAAGTTTGCAGTGTTTCAAAGGTTAATAAATAAATAATAACAACAACAGCAAAACAACAACAAGAACAACAATAATAATAATAAACACCTTTTTAATGTTGTTGGCCATAAAATCTTTCTTTTATAGGTCTATTTTTTGCATAATGTTAACCTTGTTTTTACCGCTTCTGTGTGTTGGACAGTTTTTAATATCTTGTAAACAATCAGCAAGTTCACAAACTCTTTCATGTGTCCCCATACAACCTTCTTCAGAAGCTATACAGAATAAAAATTGTGAATTTCAAACTTACGTAACACTGCTACGTTGTGAACCATTCTTACTAACAGCTCATTACAGAAGGAAGTGGCACTGCTTTTTTTGTGCAATGATGAGCTATTGTCACAACGTGGAAAGAAACTGGTGTTAGCACTCTGCTTTACAGCCATAATCTCTGAAAGCAGAGAATTTTATGCAAGAGTATGCTGTACTGTATGTAACACACTCTATAGTCTACAAGAGTGTGGTGTTGTTTTTTTTGTTTTGGTTTGGTTTGGTTTTGTTTTTGTTTTGTGATCTTTTCTTCTTAGAGCTACTCCTTCATTTCTATGATTCCCAGAAAATAAAATGCTCTACATTCAAAAAAACAGTGAACCAAAAAAAATAATAAAAATAAATAAATAAATAAATAAATAAATAAACTATATTTGCAGCAGAGGAAGCTTCACAAAACAGTAGAAGAGGTGTCATTTTTCCATCCTCAGAAACAGTCACTGTACTGTCTTCAAATTTTATATTTGAGGACAGTACAGTGACCAAGAGTCACTCTAATTCCTCAGGCATGGACGCTTCTATGGATTTTTCCAATTACCACTAAACAGAGCAGACCTTAAAACTAAGAGCTGGATATTTCATCTAACAATAGTGTTAAAGGACTAAGCCTGAACCCATCTAGAGATTATTTTCAGTTGGCTCTATTCTTGGGGATTTATTACTAGACAATGAGCAAGACTTTGTTAAACTGCTCAAATGATCTTCTAGTATATCTCCTACTGA
Organism: Anas acuta; assembly: GCF_963932015.1. Classification (NCBI taxonomy): domain Eukaryota; kingdom Metazoa; phylum Chordata; class Aves; order Anseriformes; family Anatidae; genus Anas; species Anas acuta. The sequence continues at coordinate 28,141,954 of NC_089017.1, forward strand.
AATTAACAGGGAATACCTTTGTGGGTCATGAGAGACTGTCAGATGAGAGACTGTCAGACAATAGACTGTCAATAAGGCTAAATCAAGAGAAAGATGCAAAATTTGATTTTTTGAGCAATAATCTTCCACATTATATATAATGATTTTCACCTTCTACAGCTGGTTTTATAATGAAAATTAAATGTAAGAGGTCCTTAAAATATTATTTTCATAGAATAACTAAATAGCGTAAAATTGTTTTAACTCCTCTAAAAAGTAAAAGTCGTGAAGTGATGAAGACCTTGTCATATTGCATGATAAAGACAAACTTGCTTAAGTAATGAAGAGGACCTGTATTTGAATTACTGATTTTCAATTGAAATAATACCCAGGCTACACTGTGCATTTTTTTTTCTGATCATTATAAAGGCTTTTATCTCCCAGATATGAAGCTAACCACATAAGCTAACCCTTGAATTTTAAACGTTATTTTAAGATAAAATATACTGATATAACAAGTTTGATTTGATTTTATTTGATTTGGTTTAGTATTTTGAGATCTTCCTTCTGTCTTAAATAAAATATAATAATAATGACAATAACAACAATAATAATAATGTCCTGCTAGCAATTTCTTCATTAGTGAGATCCACAAATATTTGTGTAGTATAAAAGTGAACCAGGGTGTTGGTTTGGTACTGGTAGATAGCTAAGCACCACCATACCATGCTCTCACTCCCCTTCCTCAACAGAACAGGAGAAAATATGATCAAAGAAACAGCTGAGAGATGGAATGGGAGATCATTCACCAATTACTGTCACATGCAAAAGTGTACAAAGATGAAGGTAATTTTTTGCCTATTGTTAGCAGACTACATCAGTGAGAACTAAAAGCAAACTAAAACCACCTCCCCTCTTTCTACCCTCTTCCACATCCTCCCTCCAGGTGGCATGAAGGAATAAGGAAAGGAGGGTACAGTCTGTCCGTAGCAAGTCTCTGCCACTCCTTCATCCTCACTGTCTTAATCTGCCCTGATTTGAGGTTCCTCCTATGGTTCCTCCTATGGTATGCAGTTCAGAACCTTCTGATGCAACTTAAAAACTACATGTCTATGGAGCCTGATGGCATGCATCTCAGGGTCCTGAGGGTATTGACTGATGTAGTCACCAAGTCACTCTCCATCACATTTGAAAAATGACAGTCAGGTGAAGTCCCCAGTGACTGGAAAAAGGGAAACCTCACTCACACTTTAAAAAAAGGTAGAAAGGAGGACCCGGGGAACTACAGTCTGGTGATCCTCGCTTTTGTGCCTTGGAAGATCAAGGAACAGATCCTCCAGGAGGCAACATTAAGGCACATGCAGGACAAGGAGGTGATCCAGGACGGCCAGCCTGGCTTGACCAAGGGTAAATCATGCCTAACCAAACTCGTGGCCTTCTATGATCAACTAATGGCATCCGTTGACAAGGGAAGGCTGACTGATGTCACCCACTTGGACTTCTGTAAGGCCTTTGACATGATCCCACACAACAGCCTAATCTCTAAATTGGTAAGATACGGATTTGAAGGGTGGACTATCCTTTGGATAAGGAATTGGCTCGGTGGCCAAACTCAGAGTAATGTTCAATGGCTCTATATCCAGGTGAAGGCTGGTGATGAGTGGTATCTCTCAGGGGTCGGTCTTGGGAGTTGAATATCTTTATTTATCTCTGTTTAATATCTTTATTCATGACATATATGACGGGATTGAGTGCTCCCTCAGCATCTTTGCATATGACACCAAGCTGAATGGTGCGGTTGACACCAAAAAAGGAATAGATGTCATTGAAAGGGACCTGGACAGGCTTGAGAATAGGGCCCATGTGAACCTCATGAGGTTCAACAAGTCTATGTGCAAGGTGCTGCACCTGGGTCAGACTGCAAGTCCAGACTGCAAGAAGAATTCACTGAGAGCAGCTCTATGGAGAAGAACTTGGGGGTCTTTGTGGACAAAAGGCTCAAAATGAACCAGCACTGTGCACTTGCAGCCCAGAAGAGTAACTACATCCTGGGCTGAATCAAAAGAGGTGTGTGAAGCACTATGAGAGAGGTGATTGTCCCCTTCTACTCTGCCCTTGTGATGCCCTACTTGTATTACTGCATCCAGATTTGTGTCCTCCAGCAAAAGAAAGCTATGGATCTGTTAAAGCAAGTCCGGAGGAGGGCTACAAAGATGACTGGAGAACCCAAGCACCTTTTCTATGAAGAAAAGCAGAGAGCTCTGGGGATGTTCAGCCTGGAGAAGAGAAGGCTCCAGAGAGAACTCCTGGCAACCTTTCAGTACTTAAAGGGGTGTTATAAAAGATATGGAAGACTTTTTACACAGGTAGATAATGACAAGACAAGGGGGAAAGGTCTTAAACTAAAAGAGGATAGATTTAGACTATAATTTAGGAGGAAATTCTTTATTGTAAGGATAGTGAAACATTGGAACAGGTTGCCTTCTTGCCTTACCACAGCCTTCTTGTATACAGAGAAAAGGCTGTACATTTATGTAAATTTGGAGGTTTTTGCTTGTTTGTTTTCTTTTTTGTTTTAAAATGAGCTCCAACTACTTCACCAGTGTATATGCATGAGAAGGGTGCAAAATCACAGTAATATAGATCTTACAGTGGACCATTGTCATAACAGGGAGCTCATCATGTACCTTCTAATAGAAATGCCTTTCTTTGATAGCCTAGCATGAATGTGAGTAAATTTGTCACGCACTGTGAGATTTTTTTTTCCTGTTCCTTCTCCTTTCTCATTTTAACACACAATGGTCTGTTTGCTTTTATTATTGCCTCCCCTTTGTTTCTGTTTCTACATCCTGCTTGCCATTGCTCTTTCTCAAAGTTAATGGATTAACACTAGAAATTTCGTACATATCCAAATTATTTTCCAGTATTGATCTGCATTGAAAAGTTCCTACATGATGTCACCTGAATGACCACTGTATTCCCACAATAATAACCAGCTGCATTTTATACTTAGTGACAGATAGAAGCTTTACATATAGTACTGTGATACTATTCTGTGATGTGCTTACACAGTACATATCTGGATGAAAATCTTTCAACCTGTGCTCCAAGATTTGCAATGTTACAATACACAACCGCACTTTATGAAATGTCTCAGTTACTATATTCATTGTCAAAACTGATGTTTTAATAGTCTGGAAAATTTAAAGCTCTCTGATAACTTGTTTAAAAGAACTAAATCAAAGAGGATTATATTTGTTTGTTGTCTTTTTTTTTTTTATTATGTTGAATCAGAAAGAACATGCTACTGAAAAATGTGTGTTTCATGTTATTTTAAATCTACTACTGGCAAACAGAAACACAGAGCAATTTATTGGAAAAGATCCTTATGATCATCAAGTCCAGTCATCACCTAACAATACCATGACCACCACTAAACCATGTCCCGAAGTGACATAGGAACTCTCATCTCCACACGTCTCTTAAATACTTTCAGAGACGGTGTCTCCACCACTTCTCTACACAACCTGTTCAAATGCTTAACCAGTCTTTTCTTGAATAAATTTATCATTGATATCTAGTCTAAAACCCCTTTATACAACCTAAGGCCAATACCTCATGTTCTCTCATTTGCCACCTGAGAAAAGATACCAACACCCACCTTGCCACTACCTCCTTTTAGATAGTTATAGACTGATGAGGTCTCCCTTCTTCCTTCTCTTCTCCAGACTAAACAATCCCAGTTCCAGCAGCCACTTCTCACAGGTATTCTTTTCTAGTCCCTTTGCCAGCTTCATTGCTCTTTTCTGCACACACTCAAGCAACTCAATATGCTTTGTAGTGAGAGGCCCAAAACAGAACAGAGTACTCTGGTGTGGTCTCACCAGTACCACACACAGAGTGAACAGAGGAACAATAACTTCCCTAGTCCTGCTGGCCATGCAATTTTTGATGCAGCCCAAGATATCATCGGTCTTCTTGGCCACCTGGGCACTCTGCTGTCTCATGTTCATCCAGAAGTTGATCAACACCTCCACCCCCACACAGCTGCTTGCTCACTCTCTCCCCACATGGGATAGGGAAGAGAATCAAAAAGGTAAAAGTGCAAGAACTCTTGCGTTAAGATAAAGAGAGTTTGCTAGGTAAAGTAAAAACAGCATGCACAAGCAAAACAAAACAGAGTTTATTAGCTACATTCCATCAGCTATCAGGTGTTTAGACACTTCCAGGAAAGCAGGGCTCATCACACATAATGGTTTCTTGGGAAGACAAACACCATCACTCTGAACATCTCCGCCATTCCTCCTTCTTCACATCAGGTTTTATTGCTGTGCATGACACCATGAACTGTGAAATATGTCTTTGGACAGTCTGGGTCAATTGTCTTGGCTGTGTCCTCTTTCATTTGCTGGTTTGCTGGTTCATCCCCAGCCTCCTCACTGACAGAGCAACATCAGAAGTGGAAAAGTCCTTGGCTCCGTGTAAAAACTGCTCTGCAACAACTGAAAACATTGGTATGTTACCAGCACTATTTCATCAAAAATCCAAAACACAGCATTGTGTGAGCATCTGTGAAGAAAATTAACTCTGTCTCAGACAAAACCATGACACCTTCCCTGGTACCAAGGTCAGACTGACAAGTCTGTAACTTCCTGGTATCTCCTTCCTTTCTTATAGATAGGTGTCACATTTGATAACTTCCAGTCAACTGGGACCTCCCTGGTTAGACAGGATGGTAAATTGTTGAAAGTGGCTAGGTGAGCACTTCTGCCAATTCCTTCAATTCCCTTGGATGGATCCTGTCTGGCCCCATAGATTTGTGTGTGTGCAAATGGTATAAAAAGTCAATAACCATTTCTCCTTGCATTACAAGAGCTTTGTTCTGCTCCCTGTCTCTGTCTTCCAATTCAGGAGGCTGGGTACCCCAAGAACAATTTGTTTTATTATTAAAGACTGAGACAAAGAATGTATTAAATAATCCAACCTTTTCCTCACCTCCTGTCAAAATAAATTTGAAGAGAATTACTAGGAGATACCAAGAATGGTTATAGTTCATACTGGGCAAAACACTAAATGACAGGATGTAGAGGAAAGGACAAAAGAAATAAATGAGAGACCTACAGTTTAAAACCACTGCCCCGGGTGTTCTTTTGATTTCAGATACTGTATTATAATTAAACAGAAAATGAAATGTAAGCTGAAAATATTATCTCCTTGTTGAGAGGCAGACAACTTGAGAATCAGAGCAGTGAAGTCTTTCTATTTATTCACAAAAGTAGCTGCTGTATAATGTACCTGTCCAAAGGAAAGTCTGTCTGGCCTTTATTTAATGAATAAGTACTATAAGATAGGTTGAGATGCTTTAAGATGATAAAACTTGCGTGACAGTTAAGCACATAGGACATCATCACAATAACCTCCAAGCCCTTTCCAAAAAGAACTGGAAAAACTTCAAAACAGGTTTATCTATTGCCAACAGCAATAAGCAAGTAATAACATATCACTCTCATAAATTCTGAGTTCTTCTAAAGTAATATATTCTGGTTCAAAGCATCACAGTGCTGCAACCTGGAGTACAGACTGTTGAATTGGCTTATTGGTTCCAGCCTTACAGTCCCATATAGTCCTTTGTGTCAATAAGATCCATGGTTAATAAATAGAGATGAACAAATTATTCATAGAGGTTTCTTCAGAAAGTTTCATTTCCTTCTCTCATTCCAATATTGCACGCTTGTCATTTCCTTGTACATACTTGTCATACAAAGTCACTATTTTCCTTTGGGAATGTCTAATTATGGTGTATACATTATATATGTATATAATGTATTTAACATTTCCTACCTTTGTGTTTCTTTTTTGTACTGTGAATATTTAAAGTCATTAAAAATATATATGTTTAGAGGTTTGTTTGTTTGTTTCAAGTAAGCATTTTTAAAGTCTTGATCATTCTGCAAGTTTATCTTGTCTGATGGAATGTCACTCTTAAAGCCAGAATTTAGATCAAAATATTTTTTTGTGTGTGTGCGTATGTGTGTAGAGGTTGTGCAAAAAATCTCCCTTTAACCTAGGTCATAAAATTTACAGGATTGTTTTGCCAGCCTGGAAATTAGGCAGAAATAATGAATTATGCATTCTGTTAAGAAGTTCTCTGGTTCCCTAAGTAAGGTAACTTTTCAGGAATTCTGCTTCTTGGCTGACATTTCTGATTTTAATGATCTTCAGAGTTAACCTCCATGTTTTAAATTGATAGAAATTGTCTTTACTTCTAACAAATGATTAAATAAAACACCTCAGAAATTCAAATGATTTTTATTTATTTTTTTTTAACACACCCACCAGAAACTTCCTAACAGAAGATATATTGTTCAGTTTTGCATACAAAAAAAAAAAAGTGTTTTATAGTTTATAGTGTTTTATAGTTTATATATATATATATAGTTTATAGTTTTATGATATATATTTATATAGTTTATAGTCTAGTGTTTTATAAAAGAGTGGTTTGGTTAATACTGAAAAATCATTTTAAGTGCCTCATTGGAAGAAAAAAAAATACTTGAAGTAAAATTATATTAAAGATTTAAGCTGTAAAGAGAATATACAGATTTCTATGACAGCCCACTCACTGTTAAGAAAAAACTTATATTGTTGCTGTTGGTGCTGTGTCTGACTTGCGTAAAAGGTATATTTCCTCAGTATTAATTCAACACCTTTCACTAATACACCACTCAAAATGAGTTTAAAATTGTTTTAAGGACTACTGAAAATATTTTTATCTAGGTTCTTTTTTAAAGAAATTCCTAGAATTTATTTTGTTACTGAAGACTCCCTAGCTTCTACCAGCTTTAGGATCTTACAAACCTGACCTACTTTCAAATTCTCTGCTTTACAGTGTATTGTGTACAGATAAGCAGGCTGTGTACCTTAGAAATCTAAGTTAAGGAGTTCCCCAACAATATGCATTACACAGTGCTGTTGTTAGGGGGGTATTTATGGGCTTGTAAGTCAATAACTGAATCCAGGCCCCATATGCCAAATATAACCCTGCACCAGCTGGTTGAAAAGCTGTTTCTCTCCCTCTCAGGGAGCTCTGGGGAGCTCTGGGTAAAATATTCATGACTTGAAAGAAGGCCTTGGAAAATATTGCTTTTATAAATGGAAAGAAAAAATAATTCTATTCTTAAATTATTAAATAAATATATAAATAAATCTGTAAATTCTTGTTTGTTTGTTTACAAATCCTAACTCAAGTCTAATGGTAATTTCATAGTCTTAAGCTGCTTATGACTTTTGTCTAGAAATAGCTTTCTTTTTCCTCTTAATTTGTAAAACAAATAACTGTGTGGAATCCAAGTATTTTGACAAAAGTATAAAACACCAGTATTAGCTCTAGGTGAATCTCTAAAGGTTCATAGAATACCTGGATATGAAAACATCTCACTAGAAATGTTTAATATGTATGAAAGAGGAAAAGGAAAGGGGGAGGGAAAGAGAAAGGGAAACAAGGGAAAGGGAAAGGGAAAGGGAAAGGGAAAGGGAAAGGGAAAGGGAAAGGGAAAGGGAAAAAGAAAAATATTTAGAACAGACTTTCCTGTTTGTTGTTGTTGTTGTTGTTTTTGTTGTGTGTTTTTTTTTTTTTTATGTTAACCTTAAGTGAATTCGCTTTCCTTACATCTCTTTTATCTATTTGTTTATTAAAGTTAATAATTATAATTATAAAAGACAGTCACACATGGGAAAAACAACTATTTTGGGACAAAATAGTTTTAGTTTTACAAAAGCGTTGATTTCCCATCTGTGTCTTACATATGTTTATTGTCAGGAATTGCAGAATGTCCCCTCAGTTGTGTTTTGAAATTTCTCAAATATATTTTCACTGTCTAGTCTCAGCAAAGCAAAAATAATTCAAAATGTTTAAATTTCATGTAATTTCAGATTATTTTTTTTTTAACCCCAGAATGTAAATTGTTTTTCCCTTCTAGATATTCAAAAACAGTTGCTCTGGAATGTTGGAATATCAACAGCAGAGATGTAATCACAATAAAAAATAAAAAATTAAATATGTCATATGAAAATGTACTCTCAGTATTTCCATCAGTATTAACCACTGACGATTTCTTTCAATCTTTAAGGGTCTAGTCAGGGATTTAGTAAGAGTGAAGACACTTACTCAGCTCTAAGTAACACTAAACTGTCCTCATTACCATTGCTTGCATGAGAAGTAGTTATATATCTGTGTTAATTTATATTTATATTTATATTTTGATCCTTGAGCATTATTCATACCCTATGCTGCAATGACACTTTTCATACAGGATGGCAGTCTTAAGACCCACTTTAAATAATAATAATAACAATCAGCAACCATTGACACATATGAATACAGGCAATTCTAGCTGCACCTGTGGCAGCACCTCCAGCCTGTGGCAACACCTCCAGCCTCTGTGGTGCCCTCCCCTCTGGATGGCAGGGAAGAAGGATGCTGTTCCTTTGTCTATCCTGAACTCTCTTGCAGAGTTTTTCTAACTGTCTTTAAAAGAGACTATGTGTCTAAGAATTGTTTTTCACCTCACATAGGTGTAATGGCCTGATTTTATTCACTCATTTATTTATTTTAACTGAAATAAATACAGTTCTTGCAAACCAATCTTTATGGCTGGCTGGTTTGAGGCACTGGTAATAAGGAACCATGAGCAAGTTTCTTGAGTCGGCATAGCTGTAACTGGAAGAGGATACATGCTTACAATCTTGTTTGGCTTAAATCACCTTGGGGGAATCTCAATGAGCCCAAATGGTAAAAATTGGCCACAGGAAAAGATGCAAGTTCCCTGGAAGCCCACAGAGCATCATTATTTATATGAAATGCTCTTGCCAAAAAGGAGCCTTCAGTCTAAATAAGAACTGAAAGAGAATGTGTGGATGTGGCAAAAAGACAACAAGACACAAAACAAAGATGAACGAACAATGAATTAGTACAATAAACAGTGGCTGCCAGCTGTCTAGCTGCAGTGAAGTGTTCTCAGAAAGGCATGTAGTGTAGAAATCATATTTTCACTACATATCTGAATTCCTTAGATGCTGTTCTGCATCCATAATTAATTGTAGATGCAATTAATTTATATATTTATAAATTAAGTCTTATTTATATATTTTTATATATATTTATATTTATTAAAAATTTATATATTTTTCTGCACTCAAATTTACTTCTAAAAAAAATGCCAGGGGTAAAATAAAAGACAAATAGTTGAAATGATGAAGATAATAGGGTTGTGTGAATCACCCTGAAAAATCAGACCAACCTGTCTACAACAGATATGATTCAGTGTGCCAAAGAAGAATGGATGTAATTGCCAAGGATCATTAGCTTCAACTTTGCTGTATCTGTGTGACCCACACTATGGAAATGGAATAATGAAAATAATAGAATCTTGCCTCTGTATCACTAACAGGGGATACTTCTTTGTTTTGGTATAATATAGCATTGCTCAGCAAGATTTCAAGTAAAAGTCTGACAGCTTTGGTAAATGCTTATTAGATATTGGTTGAACCCAATCTTTATGGTCAGCAATAATTGCACTTCTACTACAAAGTTTCAGGGTGATGCACGATTCTCCTTGTGAGCCTTTGAGTCAGTCTACCAGTGAAATTACTTAGTCAAAACAAAACATTTTCTGAGACCGTAAAAATTTCATCTATTGGAGCACTTCAAACAGATGTGTCAGCTTAACTACTGAAAGATTTTTGGTCTCAGTCCATGCAGTGTGTTCTGTTCCCTATTCACCTGACAACAGGTTTCACTGTTAAAAAATTGCAATTGGCATGTGTTATAAATGAAGTCTCAACTCAATCTGAATTTAGGAATATTCGTAAAAGGAATATTCATAAAAAGTATAAAAGGCAAATAAACAGTGCTGGGTGTGCGAGGAGTCTATGCTCCACCAACATGCACACACAAACATCAAACATTCTAAATATACAGAACACTGCTTTACATATTAAACCCAAGTATGCTTATATATATGTACAATCAGGAAAGGTAACAAACAATCCTTTAAGTTTCATGACTTACTAAACTCGAGTATGCCTATACATATGTACAATTAAAAAAGGTAACAAACAATCCCTTAAGTTCCATTACTAAACAGTCTCCATTTTCCATTCCTTTTCTTGATTACAAACAAGTCTCCATTTTCCATTCCTTTTGAACAATATATCTTGCTTTAAGTTGTCAAGCAACTTGGTCTTCAGGCCCTATGTATCCCATTCTTCCCAGATCGAAGAAAAGCATATCCATCTCCTTTACAAGACCGATTCCTGGGTCAAAAGGCACATCCAGGTCACCAGGGGGCGTAACAGCAAAGGCCTTCGATGGCTGTAGCAGCAGAGGGGTCAATGATGTAGCAGGCAGATCAGTAAATGTGCCCACAGCTCCCTTACTGTCTGGCAAATCACATGCTTCTGACTGTGGTCCCACAGGGCTCTTAAAGAGATTGCTCGTCAGGTGCCAAACAATCCCACCTCAACCTCGTCGTTTTTAGTTGCAGAGTTCTACACCTTGACCTCAATTTGGTCCCATGTTTCAGAATCATAAACTGTCTGATTGTTAATAAAGGGAATAAGGTATAAAGTTACCAGGACAGTCTTTGTTTCTAAGGACGTACGATTCCCCATAATGTGCAGCTGCTTACAAGTGAGGGGAAGTTGTGTTCAGGTCCGCTTCTCTCAGCTCGACCTTCTGTCCAGCTCCAGTTTGCCTATTTCCAGCAACTTTCTACATGAGCTTCTCTGAGCAGTTTGCTGAGTTTGGCTGAACTTCATGAGGCAATCAAAGTGCCTGCTGCTATCCTGGTCTCCATTCTGCCAGCCTGTTCCTCTTCACTTCTTTTTCCTGCTTCTTTATTGATGTAACTTCATGGTGCTGCTTTCTTTTTTTTTTTTAAATTTTATTTTTATTTTATTTTATTTTATTTTTTTTTATCTTGAGGGCAGGCTCCCCTCTTATACCCTTCTCTCCACAGCAGTTCTTTTCAAAACAACTTTTCATTGGTCAAACAACTTTGAATGTAACAACAGCAAACACCCAGAAACATCCATGTTGTAATGGCTGGAGAACAAGAGAACCATCTGGAGAACAAGAAACCAGAGACTGCATGGAGTCTCCTGAATTACCCTTCTTTGTTCCCTCTAAACTCTTTTATATTCCTGATGGCCTCATCGTTAAGAGTCTAATGTTATCTCAACCACGGGGCTTTCCAACCCCCATGGCCACATTCCTAAATATTCCCCTTCTTTATTAATATCAACCATTTTCTTGACACGAATTACTACTCCATATATAACAGTATTTATTTCACTCACATACAGTACTAGTTTTCCCAGTGAAAATTAACATTTCACATTTCATTGTCCTTTTCCTCTGAAACAGTTCTGTCTTCAAGCGGCAATAATAGTATTAATAATAAATAAACAAATAAATAAATAATAAAAAAACTATTTCCATGAATAAATGAGATCATTCTTGAGTCTATAGTTTGCAAAGAAATTAAAAGCATCCTAGTTCTCATGGTTTTCTTCTTGATTTCCACATTTTTTCCTGTTTTCTTTTTTTTTTTTTTTTTTTTTTCCCGTAGTTACAGATACAGTGTAACCATCTGCACTAAGATCACCATTGGATATTAATTCTATAACATAATCTCAAAAAGTTGGGAAGCAACCTTGAAGTTTCATAATTCTCTGTCTCTTTTCCAACATTTAAAAATGTCATTTTCAGGAAAAAAAAAAAAAAAAAATATGTTTTATGTTCTATAGATAGGCTTATGGGAATTCACAAAGAAGTTCCACCAAAATTTTATAAAATCCCTTGCTTTGTGTTTCATTTATTATTGGTACTTATTATTTTCCTTTTTTTTTTTTTTTTTTTTTTTTTTTTTAATGTAAATGAAAGGACTTGTTAAAGCTAGTAAATAAAGAAAAGAGGAATGAAGACAGAATTTTATTGGATGCTGTTTCAACTACTTTTGATGGTGAGTCTATGCTTTATAATATGTAACAACAAAACATACTAAAGTAAGTATCTGGTCAAAATAAATAAATAAATAAAAAGGAGGTTTGGTGGGAGATGAATATTTGTTCATTTCTTTCCTCATCATCATGTAGGATTTTTTTTTTCTTTTTTTTTTCCACACTTATTCTCCTGTAGTTTGATTTCAATATATATCATTTTCTAGAAAAGATTATCACTGTCTGTAAGCTAGTGTTATATACGGAGTGGTAATTCATGTCCAGAAAACGGCTGATATTAATAAAGAAGGGGAATATTTAGGAATGTGGCCATGGGGGTTGGAAAGCCCCGTGGTTGAGATAACATTAGACTCTTAATGATGAGGCCATCAGGAATATAAAAGAGTTTAGAGGGAACAAAGAAGGGTAATTCAGGAGACTCCATGCAGTCTCTGGTTTCTTGTTTTCCAGATGGTTCTCTTGTTCTCCAGCCATTACAACATGGATGTTTCTGGGTGTTTGCTGTTGTTACATTCAAAGTTGTTTGACCAATGAAAAGTTGTTTTGAAAAGAACTGCTGTGGAGAGAAGGGTATAAGAGGGGAGCCTGCCCTCAAGATTTAAAAAAAAAAAAAAAAAGAAAAAAAATAAAAAGGCAACGCGATGTGATGATGAAGTTATGTCATCAATAAAGAAGCAGAAAGAAGGAATGAAAAGGAACAGGCTAGCAGAACAGAGACCAGGACAGGAACAGGCACTTTGAGTGCCTCATGAAGATAGGTTTGGCCAGACTCTGCAAACCGGTAATCTTACAGCTTATTCTCCTTATTAACAATCAGACAGTTTATGAGCCTGAAATATGGGACCAAACTGAGGTCAAGGTGTGGGACTCTGCAACTAAAAATGATAAGGTTGCAGTGGGACTGCTTGGCACCTGGCGAGCAGTCTCTGAGGCCTTAAAGAGACATGTGGGACCACAGTCAGAAGCATGTGGTTTGCTAGATAGTGAGGGAGCTGTGGGCTCCTTTACTGATCCAACTGCTACGCCATCACCATGCACCCCTCTGCTGCTACAGCCATCGAAGGCTTTTGCTGTTACGCCCCCTGGTGACCTGGATGTGCCTTTTGACCCAGGCCTATTGGCCTATTGACCACTTAAAGCAAGACATTGCTCAAAAGGAATGGAAAATGGAGACTGTTAAGTTATGGAACTTAAAGGATTGTTTACTTGGTTACCTATCCTGATTGTATGTATGTATAGCCATACTCGGGTTATTATGTAAAGCAATGTTCTGTATACGTGTATTTAGAATGTTTGGTGTGTGTGTGTGTACATGTTGGTGGAGCGTAGACTCCCCACACACCCAGCGCTGTTTACTTGCCTTTTATACCTTTTATAGCTTTTATAAATTTTAGAAATATCTGTTTTATAAATATTACAAAATTCAGATTGAATTGAGATGTCATTTATAACAATACCGTGGTGCAAATTTCTAAAATAAGAGTTTTGAAAATTTGCATGCTTCTACTGAAAACATAAATGTCCCTATTGCACATAGAAATCTGTGGTAAAGAAAGGGGTTTGCAATTCTTACTTCTTAGGTATATTTCTAGGAAAAGGTAGTGAAATCAGAATAGGAAAAGAAAAAATAAAAACTACAACAATGTTCAATAACATTACTAAAAATAAAGGTTAAATAAATATTACAGATAATATTTTTAAATAAATCCAAAGAATTAGTGCTTTTTTGTTTGTTTGTTTGTTTACACGTTTATTTTTATTTAAATTACATATTAATTTTAATTATTACATGGTCAATAAGTCAGCAGTCAGAAGTCAGCAAGTCAGTGGACTTGCTCAGGTCATTAAGTAGTGGTGTACCTGCCTTGTTGTTTGTTGTGTTTGTTTTTTTTTACTATGAGAATGACCAAGCGCTGGCACAGGTTATTCAAAGAGCTTGTGGATTCTCTGTCCTTGCATATATTCAGAAGTAATCTGGACATTCTCCTGGAGAAGTGGCTTTTGTTTAAGCAGGGGGTTGTTGTATAAGATGAACTCCACAGGTCGTTTTATTATTATTATCATTATTATTTATTTATTTATTTAAAATTGCAGATGCTAAGATTTAATGTTTGGATTTGCAGTGTATTTGAAAATTCTCAACCTTGTTGAGAATTCTCAACATTCATATTTGTGTTCTCAAAGTTCTTTGTGAAAAGAGAGTTTACTTTGAAAATTTATTTTTAATTGTCATATTAAAAATGTTATATTACAGGTTAATGTGGAACATTTAAATTGTTCAAGGGTGACCTGCTGTATGGAGGGAGGAGAAGCGCTGTTTAATCTTCCATTTTGTAACAAATCAAAATGCCACTCTTAAGTACTTACAGGGTATTATTAACCAAAGAAAACCACATGGGAGGCTGAAAGATTTGTAGAAGTCAGCATCAAGAACATTATCCAAGTAAACAGCCAAACAAATTACATCAGCAGATGGAGATAATGTACCCTAAGTATAAAACCCACAATGACAAATAACAGGACATGGTGTCTGGAAAAATACATAGATAGATAGATAGATAGATAGATAGATAGATAGATAGATAGATAGATAGATAGATAGATAGATAGGTAAAATAAAATAAATATATATTTTTAGGTTTACTTTCTTGTTTCATAAAAAGTAGTAAAAGTGGTGATGGTTTTAACCTAGATATCAGGTAGACCCCCACCCAGTCACTTGCTCACTCCCTTACAGCAGGTTGTGAGAGAGAATCAGAAGGATAAAGTGAGAAAACTTGTAGGTCAACATACAAATGGTTTAATAACAGATACCTTGGGGAACAACAAACAAACAAACAAACAAAAAAACTCATCTGCAATTTTAAAGTTAAGCACGATGTCATACAACATGCAATATCCCTTTGGTCAATTTGGGTCAGCTGTCCCATCTGTACACCCTCCCAGACTATTACCAGATACCCAACCTATTCCTTGAGGCAGTAGAACGAGAAACAGAAATTGCTTTGATACTGTTCAGCAATAGATAAAATATCAGCTTGACATAGACACTGTTTTGGTCACAAATCTAAAACACAACACCACAAGACTTTCAACTC
Source organism: Anas acuta (assembly GCF_963932015.1). NCBI lineage: Eukaryota > Metazoa > Chordata > Aves > Anseriformes > Anatidae > Anas > Anas acuta. The sequence continues at coordinate 28,157,052 of NC_089017.1, forward strand.
TACCACAAACAAACCCAGTGCAGTCTCACTAATTTAAATCCAGTTAAATGTGACAGCTATGAGTCTGATACACTTCAGTTAGTAATTAGAGATACCTCTCTTATTAAGAGTAGGAAAAGGGGGTTGAGGGGGGTTGTGGGGGGAGGGGGAAGGGAGAGGGAAATGAAGAATGGGAAAAGGAAGAAAGAAAAAGTAAAAATAAATCAGAATAGAAAAAAATTAAATAAAAATTGAATGCTCATGAGTAGCACATTTTAAATTTTAGACTAATTTCTGTTTTTAACTTTTCTTCTGAATTCAGTTACATCATTTAATTTCTTTGTTTAAAATTTCCAGCCCTGATTTTCTTCCTGCATTATGTCTGTTTGGTTTCTTCAACCATAAGCCTATTAATACACATTAGTTAACTCTGTTATCATGAACTCCTGTTGATTTATAACCTGTATTTAAGATAAACTCTTTTGAGTGTAAATACCTCATAATATTGCTGATTTCTTATTTCAACATATTTCAGATTGAGACCTTTCCTTTTTCTGTTCCTACCATAGAAATATAAATGATTCTTACATTATGATGCAACAGTGCAGAACCTATGTTACTACAGCAAGTATTAAAAAGGAGCAGGGGAGTGAACTTATGAAGGAGAAATGAAAAGTCAAGCTAAAATTTGGAGAGGTGAAGTCCTACAGTAAAGTTTTGCTCAGATTTCTAAGTATGCGAACAAAGGACAAGGGTGTGAGGCCAGTAATAAAAAAGTAAACTATAGTCTTAGATTATTAACTATATTAACTAAGATATTAACTATATTAACAAAGATATTAACTGTCTTATGCAAATAACAACTTGCAAATAAGTTATCAAATAAAGTTGTTATCTTGCAAATAACAACTGACTGTTGTTATTTGCATTTTTTGATTATTCTTATTTCTGGCTCTACAATGTTATTCTTGATAACTAGTCTTAATTAAGACTAGCCAGCAAGTCTTGATAGCAGTAACATTCTTGTGATCACCTTATCTAATTTAGTTTACGGTGACCCACAGTCTTCAATAGGAGAGGTGCTCCAGCCCTCTCATCATCTTTGTGGTCCCTCTCCGCACCCATTCTAACAGATTGACATCCTTCTTGTGCTAGGGGCCCCAGACCTGGATGCAGTGGGGCCTCACAAGAGCAGAGCAGAGAGAGACAATCATCTCCCTCGACTTGTTGGTCATGCCTGTGTTGATTCAGCCCAGGATATGGCTGGCCTCCAGTGTTGCAGGCACACTCTGCTGGCTCATATCAAGATATTTTTCCGCTAGAATCCCCAAGTTCTATTCAGCAGGTTTGCTCTCAGAGTTCCTGTCCTAGCCTGGTATTGCTGCAACCCAAGTGCAGCAATCTGCACTTAAACTTGTTAAACCTTTGAGGTTCACATAGGTCCATTTCTCCAGCTTGCCCAGGCCCATTTGGATGGACCTTCCTTCTGTTATATCAACTGCACCACTTAGCTAGTGTTATATGCAAACTTGTTGAGGGTGCACTGAATCCCACTGTCTGCATCATTAATAAAGATATTAAACAGCACCAGTCCTAGAACAGATCCCTGAGGGACATGACTCATCACTGGCCTCCACCTGGACATAGAACCATTGACCACCATTCTCTGGGTATGGACTTCAATCCCATTCCTTATTTCTTATTAATGGTCCACTCATCAAGTGGTCCACCCATCTCTCCAATTTGGAGACCAGCATGTCACGTGGAACCACGTCAAAGACTTTACAGAATTCCAGGTAAAATAACATTGGTTAGTCTTCCCTTGTCAACTGATGTAGTCACTTCATTGTAGAATGACACCACATAGGTCAGGCATGGTTTGCCCTTGGAGAAGCCATTTTGGCTGTCCCAGATCATCTTTTTGTCTTGCATGTGCCATGACATTGCTTCCAGGAGGATCTTTTCCATGATCTTGCCATGCACAGAGGTGAGGCTCACCAGTCTGAAGATCCCTGGCTCCCCCTTTCTAACTTTTTTAAAATTAGGAATGATGTTTCACTTTTTCCTTGTTAATAAACATTTGCTTACTAAATAAATAAATAATCCTTTGTTGTTGTTGTTGTTTGGTTTGGTTTGGTTTGGTTTTTGTTTTGTTTTAAATGGAAAAGGGAAGAGTCTGAGAACTGTTTGCTTAGTGTCCTTAAACTGTGTATTAGTCGACCTGTGAAATGGTATTATCAGCTAACTATTACTCTTGTTTTCCTTACTTCTTCTTTTCTTCTTGCTCTTGTTACTCCTTTCAACATATTTTTAAGTTTGCTTTTAGAATACACTGTAATATTGATATTGCAAAATAATGTTCTGCTTTTAGTAGGACATTAAAACACTGTCCTGTTATAGTTGTGTCCTACTAAATACTATATATTAAACACACCTTAATCTTTTCAAAAGCACTAAGAAAGGCCCAGACCTTACTGTTTGGATCAACTTGGTTAATGAAGCATTACAAAGAAAGTGGTAATTTTATCTCAATTTTTAAAATAAATGTTGTGAGGTTTTGTTTTTGTTTGTTTGTTTGTTTTTGGGGGGGGGGGGGGGGGGTGGAGGTGGGGGGTGGAGTTGGGGGAAAAGTGACTTGAGACCAGAGCAGAAAAGATTAAGCAGCAGAAAACAAAACAACACAAAATTGGATAGAACAGCTTGTTCCATGCAATTTGAAAGAAGTTTATGAAGAGTAGTCAGCATGGATTCACTAAGAGGAAATTGTGCTCAACCAACCTCATTGCTTTCCATGATGGAATTTCCAGATGGGTTGATGAGGGAGAGCAGTGCATGTCACTGACATAAAGTCAAACCTTGATTTTAGTAAGGCTTTTGATACTGTCTCCCATGATATCCTGTTAGCAAAGCTGAAAAAGTGTAGGATAGATGAGTGGAAAGCAAGGTGGGTTGAGAACTGGCTGACTGGCCAAGCTCAGAGGGTGGTGATCGGTGGCGCAGAGTCCGGCTGGAGACCTGTGACTAGTGGTGCTCCCCAGGGGTCAGTACTTGGTCCAGTTCTGTTCAACATCTTCACTGACAACCTTGATGAGGGAATAGTGTCCACCCTCAGCAACTAAAATGATGATACAAAGCTGGGACGAGTGGCAGACATGCTAGAACGTTGTGTTACCATTCAGTGAGACCTGAACATGCTGGAGAGCTGGGCAGGAAGTAACCAGATGAGGTTTAACAAGAGGAAGTGTAGAGTCCTAAACCTGGGAATAAATAACTGCATGTATCAGTACAGGCTGGGGGATGACCTGCTGGAGAGGTGCTCTGAGGAGAAGGACCTGGGGATCCTGGTGGACAACAGGTTGGCCATGAGCCAAGAGTGTGCCCTGGTAGCCAAGAAGGCCAATGGGATGCTGGGGTGCATTAAAAGGAGTGTGGCCAGCAGGTCAAGGGAGGTGATCTTCTTCCTCTACTCTGCCCTGGTCAGGCCTTACCTGGAGTACTGTGTCCATTTCTGGGCACCCCGGAACAAAAAAGACAGGGATCTCATGGAAAGAGTCCAGAAGAGGGCCACAAAGATGGTACAGGGCCTGCGACATCTTCCCTATGAAGAAAGGCTGAGAGACCTGTGTCTGTTCAGCCTAGAGAAAAGAAGACTGTGAGGGGATCTTATTAATGTTAAATAAGTTTAACATTAAGATAACATAATCTAATATAAGATTAAAGTATCTTAAGTGCAGGAGACCGAGGGATTTGGCCAACCTCTTTTCAGTGGTCTGTGGGGAGAGGACAAGGGGCAATGTCCGTAAAATGGATCACAGGAAGTTAAACCAATGAAACCAGTATGCGAAAGAACTTCTTCATTGTGAGGGTGACGGAGCACTGCAACAGGCTGCCTACGGATATTGTGCAGTCTCCTCTGGAGATATTCAGGACCTATTGGGATGCCTACTTATGCAACCTGCTCTAGGGAACCTGCTTTGGCAGGGTGGTAAGACCCGATGGTCTCCAACCCCTACAACTTGTTGATTCTGTGATTTTCTCGGGTTTTAGTGTGAGGCTTGGTGATGATCTCAAGTCACTGAGGCAGGCTCTGCAATTGTCAATGATAATCACAGAATCACAGAACTGTAGAGGTTGGAAGGGACCTTGAAAGATCATCGGGTCCAACCCCCCTGCCAAAGCAGGTTCCTCAGAGCAGGCTGCCCAGGTAGGTGTCCAGAACACCAAGAAAGTCAGAGAGACAAAGTTCTATATAGCATTGGTATCTTTCTATGGAACACCTAGAAGAACCCTCAAAGAAAATGAGAATTCAGTAAGACAGCAATATGACTGTTCAGCATTTTGATTTGCACTACTCCATCAACTGTGGCTTGATGGAGGACCAGTTCACATCTGTTTGCAGCTATCTGTGCAGAAAGTCTCTTAAAGTCTCATTCAGGGAATAGTCAGTTAAGAAAGCCTTATGTAAATCTATCATCTACCTATCTTTCATATCTATCTATCTATCTATCTATCTATCTATCTATCTATCTATCTATGATTTATTTTTTTCTGCATTAGTCCAAAGTGTGGTGTCTTGTTATTGTTTTTCTTTTGTTGTTATTGTGGTTTTTGTTTTCCTGTGAGTGAAAACAATGTGCTAACAACAACACCATCAACAACAACAAATTACTCGTACATGCAATGTTCACATATGCAATAATTGTGATGCTCACAAAAAATAAATTAATTAATTAATTAATAAAAATCCATAGTAAAGTTAATATAGCAGAGGGGAAAGAGAGGGGATAGCTGTATGTTATGATGAGTTTAAATGTATATCATTATGTATTTTATTTTTTCTTTGAATCATAGAATATCCCAAGTTGGAGGGGACACTCACGGTTCATCAAGTCCAACTCCTAGATCATGACACAGGAGAATACTGAGAAATCTTATAAGAAATATTATTATCAGAATTTTTTTTAAAGACAACACAAAGTGTTTCTGAGAAATGAATGATTGTATAAAATTAACTCTCTTAGATTGCTCATACAACTGTATAAGAAGTGAAAATATGAAAAATTCATGTCCAAACAGCATTTGGGAATAAGGACAGGGATGATCCTTTCTTCCGGATCTTTAGAAGAACATAAAAATGAATTAATGAAATGAAATGTTTGTCTGTTCTTCCAGGAATAAATGTGTTATTCTTCTGTTTCTTTATTTTGTTTAACCTATAGTCGTTTCTTATTATTAGTTTGTTGAAGGATATGAGAAAAACATTATTTTTGGCTGATCAACAAGATCAGCAATACATTCACAGTAACTACATGACAAAAATAAACTAAAAAAAAAATAATCAATCACACTGGAGCACATTGAGCTAGTCGTTACCTTCTTAAATCAGAATACCTCTAAGCACAAGGAGTAAGCAGCCTGTGTCCTTCAGTTGCACTACAGGTAAGCATCAGACCACTCAGACATGCCTGATAAAATCAATTTTGGACTATTATTTCATACAATGTGAGTTGGATTTCAGCATCTGATATTTGGTAGCATGATACTGTGGTTGTTTCTGGTATTGCCAGAGATTGTCTTCCATTTGTATTCAGCTGATGGCATCCACAGAGAAACAAAGAATGTCAATATCATCCCAACAGTGCTTCTGTTCTTATGTCAGTGGTAAGGTGAGTCCCATGTGTCCCAGAACCGTGACCAGAATGGCATCTGCTGTATCTTGGCAACAGTTTGCTGACACTTTGATGCTGAACATTAGCTTAGACCTGTAAGCACACATATGTTTTTTGTTTTAAAGAGGCTGGGAAGACTCTTCTTCTATTAAACAATATGTCTACATCTTCTGGTGTAGTAAAGTTTTACTCAAATTTTCCTTCAATATTTTCAAACTAATACCAAGAATTAGCCCAATACAATCCAATGGCCAGCTGAATTACCATATGAGAACTTATAGTTTGCTCAGAAGACAGTTATTTATTTATTTGTTTATTTATTTATTTTTCTGAATTTTATATACAGTGTTGTAGTACTTTAGGATAAAATATACCTGGATTCTCTTATTGTGTCTTGAGACTATCCTTCCAAGTAAACAAATTCTGGTGTCTTCATACTAAACAAGTTAAAAGATAGGTTTGGTTTAGAGGTCGACACATTTTTAACTCAGCCAAACTACTCTCTCACACACAAGAGCTTAACACTGTATAAAATATTTAAAAGAACAATGTAAGACAATGTGCTGGTGTCTTTATCAACCCAGTAGTAAGATGAGCAGATTAGACAAGTGAAGACAGACTGGTTTTCTTCAGTCAAATCATTAATGGAGAAAAGAACAGTGTTACTGTCGGCTTATAACAAGATTGAGAAGCAGGCCCACATGAACCTAATAAAGTTCAACAAGTCCAAGTGCAAGGTGCTGCACCTGGGCCAGGGCAATCCCAGACATGAGTCCAGACTGGGAGAAGAACTCATTGAGAGCAGCCCTGTGGAGAAGGACTTTGGGCTTCCAGTAGACAGAAAGCTCAACAAGAGCCAGCAGTGTGCACTTGCAGGTGAACTGCACCCATGATTGCATCAACAGAGGAGTGGCCAGCATGTCAAGAGAGGGGATTGTCTCCCTCTGCTCTGTCCTTGTGAGGCCCCACTTGTAATGGGGCTATACACAGGTCTGGGGCCCCCACTGCAAGAAAGATGTGGTTCTGTTAGAACAAGTCCTTCCAGAGGACATTCTTCTTTCCAGAGAAGAGACATGAAGTTGTTCAGAGGTTTGTAGCACCTCTCCCATGAAGACAGGCTGAGAGAGTTGAGGCAGTTCAGCCAGAAGAGGAAAAGATTCTAGTGTCACCTTATTGCAGCTTTTCAATACTTAAAGGGGGCTTATAAAAAAGATGGAGAGTGTCTTTTTGCTTTGACAGACAATGTCAGGACAAAGGCGAATGCCTTTAAATTAAAGAGAGGAGATTTAGATTATGTGTTAGGAGGAAGTTCTTCACTCAGAGGGTGGTGAGGCACTGGAACAGGCTGCCCAGAGAAGTTGGAGATGACCCATCTCTGGATGTGTTCAAGACCAGGTTGGATAAGGCCCTGGCCAACCTGATTTACTGGGTAACATCCCTGCCTATGGCAGAGGATTGGAACTAGATGATCTTCAATGTCCCTTTCAAACCAAGGTGTTACATGATTCTATGATAAGTGTGTTACCCTATATTTCTACTAACTGTGCTGTAATCACCAATTCAGAATCACAGTAGCCAATAATAGTGCAAACTTGCCTGCTTGTTGCAGCTGTGCTGAAAGGCTGGCATAGCGTTGCATATGTATCTTATGTTTACTAAATAGAATTAATTATGACTATTTCAGTGACTTGATTTGCACAAGAACTTATTAAAAACTAGGACCTCTGCAATCCATCCACAGCCACATAGATACAGTGTGTACTGGAAGGTAACTGCATGTCTTAATAAATAACCTTACAAAAGTTAAAAGTCAGCATTTACTGTAGTTGCTAAAATAAAATCTTGTTAATGTAGTGCTGTAGTATTGTAAGGTTAACTGCATTCTTCCCAGTATGAAGCTAAAATTAGCCCTTTAGTTTTATATTGACAGAAAAGCTGAGCAATCTCTGGATAACTTTAAAGCATTTTACAGTTTGCTGGCTGCAATACCTACCAAAGTCAGAGTTTATTTGAGAACTGACATGTTGTTTTTCTGAAGCATTCTATTTCATGGGTGGCATTCACATTGCAATGAATTAGTTATGACACTTTACCGTCTTGCATTGTGATATGCCAGCATATAGTAGAAAGCTGCATTTCATCACACAAATTGTTACAATGTACATGTACCCTGAAACATAACGTGAAGGAAAGAGCACTGGCAGATTTACCCTTTAACTATTACTATCTGGTCTGAAATCAAAAGGGAAAATGAGAGCAGACAGTACCATAATTTAACAAGTCACATGATTATTTCTGAATAGCCAGACACACCTCTGGAATCAATGAAGTATTCCCATTTCTTTCCTAGGTTTTCATTTATGACTATGAGTATCAAACGTGACAGGTGATGACACAAATATTTCTCTTTATACTGTATATGGTATTAGTATAATTAGTAGTGTCATTCATAATAACCAAGCATAGCAAACAACTGATATTCTTGCCATTAAGCAACACTAGTGCAGAAACAACAGCAATGAAAGAACAAGAACTTTCTATGCAAAGGTATCTGGAATCAGTTTTTTAATTGTATATACGAAGATCTCTGTAACAGAATCTTTCATAATACTTTAATGTCAAATATTGTAAGCAACTCCACGATGATACAACTATATTTTATATGTAAACTGATAACTGTATATTTATACATAATACATATAAATATATATAGAACACTTGTACACATTTTGGGGTCAGTTTGATAATGATATAGTTGCCAGTGGCAGCTGAAGGCTACTGTTATTGTTATTATTTATTACTTATTATTTATTTTTTTATTATTCATTTATTTACTACATTTTTTTTTTAATTTTTTTCTTTAGCAGGCTGTTGTATAATTATTCCATGGATAGTCTACTTTAAGTCAATCCAATTACTCAGGAAAGAAGGCAACCACTAATCACTGGAAAGTCTAAAGACAGCGAAACACTCTAGTCATACATGAGTATCTGATTAATTCTATTTTTAGCAGCCCTACTATTTGCTCGTCTTATTAAAGTGTACAGACTATGGTGGAACTCCTTAGAAATCACCAACCTGTCTGGTTAGGAGCTCATAAAGTGAGCAGACACAATGCATGGAAGATAGAAAACAAAACAAAACAAAACAACAACAACAATAATAAAAAAATAATGGTAACATCCTCCCCATTTTACAAATCACAGAAAGCTGTGCCTCCATTTACAAATTATATATGTGTCAAAGAGATGAGTTCAGCTTAGATCTTCTGAATCTCACACACAAAAATACCCTTCTATGTACTGAGAGATAAAACTGTACATCTTTAGGCAACTGGTTTACAGCTGGTGTAAATTCACACCAACAGGAAATTACTAAGAGCTGTTAATTCCTTAGCAGGCTATGTTCAGTGACATGATGAAGAATTCTTTGTAGGCAGATGTCCACAACACAGAAGTGTCATTATTAGCTCCATTTGATATCCTCTTTTTTATTCAGTTTTAAGCCAGGATTCGTCTGAGCTTAGGACCTCTTCTCCAAAAAGGAATTATTGACAATAAAGTATCCAAAAAAAAAAAAAAAAAAGGAGGTGGACAGAAGGGAAGCAATCTATTTGGCCTGAGCTGTAGCTCTTCTGTTGCAGCCCACTGTGGTGTTGAGCTAGTTCTTTCTGTCAATATTGAAACCATTGGAAAGAAAATATTTTGCAAATAATATTCAATTAACTAATGGAATTTAAAATGATGCTAAGTGGTGCTCATGGGTCATGAGAATATAGAAAAATACCTTTCCCTGTCAAAGATTTGCAGAGCTGAGTGCTGCCAACTTTTGACATGAATAAGAAGGAACTTTGATAAAAGTGTGAAAAAAATGAGCCATGAAATGTTTGGTTAAAATATTTTTTTGTCAATGCATAAATAATTAACAACATCCTTTAACAACATTAATGACTGCTTATGCACCTGTTGCTTTTTGGCAGCTATCAGCAAAACAGTACAGCAGTTTTGAAATAAACCAAGTATCTTGTATTCTTTGAAAAATGTCAGTGGATCTATAGTATAAAGCAAACCACTAAATCTATAAACAAGAGTTTCTGGGGGATGGAAACCTCACTCCTTCCCACTCCTTCCAGTTTGATGATAGTGTCAGTGATAGGTGCCCACAGCCTGGAGAGGGGACATGGGTCAGCAAGGAATCACCTGAAGAGCAGCACAAAGAAAAATACGTTTGAATTTTGAGCCCTCTTGGCATTTAAGCTCCTATAATAGTATGGGAGAAAAATTAAGAAATATTTACTTCATAGAAGAGACAGGGAGAAGGGTAGTATTTACACACTGATTTTGATTTTACATTTCCTTATGTAATGCAGTTAGTTTGTGTTAAAAATGTTGTTTCTGAAATATAATCTTTTGCTACAGATGCCTCCTGACAATTATGACATCATTACAGCTGGGTATCTGACAAGCAGAAGAATTTAGGAAAAAAACTATTTTGTCTTTGCAAAGTGTTTGACGATATGTCTGGGATCAATGGCAAATGAAATATCTCTGCATCTGGAAGAGGAAGAAGAGTATGTAGTTGCCTTTGCTTTGTTCCTGGCTATGAAAATGACATGTTACAGCTAGAAGGAGATTCCTTAGCAAAATAGATTTTACTCAGGGAAGCAATTCTATTGAAAGTGATACATATCCTCCTGATAAGTATTCCAGAATCTGTCTGAAGATCAAAGCGAATAAAAAGGTTTTCTGTGATTCAGTTTGGTCAACTTGCATTAGACACCAACAGAGATAATGATAAGCCCGTTGTCATGAGTAAAAACACAAGGGAAAAATGTCAGCATTTCTTCACTTGCACAGTGTACAATAACTTACTGGTTGCACTATTAACGATTTGAATTTTGCTAACCTTTTTAGCCCGTTATTATGTGGGCTAACTTCTAAAAAGCAATTTAATAATGTGAATGTTTCCTACATTCATCGGGACATTAAATGGAAAATATTTTTCCAAAAACAAACAAAAAAACAAGCAAACAAACAAAAAGCTACAATATACTGTATGAAATTTATAATGTCTGGATGTGCTGCTTTCTGAAATGTAATTTATGACATGTTCATTACAGTTGTAAATTAACATGTAAAGTTTTTCAACTACTGCATCTGTTTAAAAAGGCATCCCGAGTACCTCACAGTGCAATTCAGTCATTGTCAGGTTCATTGGTATATGTAACTCTTCAAGAATTACTCTTTATGTGCTATTTGCAGTGAACTTGAGGAAAATATTCCCAGTAATTTTCAAAGGAATGAGATCTGGTTCATTGCTTTTCAATATTTTTTATCTCTACCACAACAACAGTCAGTTTTTACAGGCATACAATTAAGGGATTGAAAAACAGGTTTGGTCAAGGCATTAACTGAAAGAAACATAAACCATTGAAACATAAGTCAGTATCCTTAAATTTGAGTAGAACGTAAACCTAAGTCTGCACCTAGTCATTCCAGGGAAAGAGAAAAATACTAATTACCTTGTTGAATGTTAATATACTATGAAGCATCCCTGTACTGTTTCTGTCAAACCTAACTGTCCTTGTGGTGTGTTTGAACTTTGCATTACAGGTTATAAACTTTTGATATATAGTCACTGAAAACAGACAGGAAAGAAAGATAGAAATATTTGTTTTATCTTTTTTTGTTTATATAGCTTATCTGATTTTTGTTTGTTTGTTTGTTTGTTACTTTGGTAGGTTATTTAACAACATGTTGTTATTTAACCACTGGGTTGGTAGTGAAAGTTACAATTGCTCTCCAAAATTACCATTCTCTGTCATATTAAACTCTTAAATGATCATGTATCTCATACTTTTCAAGAGTAATTATTTATTATATTGTTTCCTTGTGATAATAAGAGTTTTTTTATAAGTGTTTCACAGAGTATTCAAATAAATAAAATAAAAATAAAAATAAAAATAAAAGAGGATCACTTGACACATTTCCATTCTAAGTATCTATCTTTCCAGTAGCTGATCCTTTACAGCACTCCTGAGAAACATTTGATGATTACCTCAATTAAAGGAAGTGTTATCACCAAAGCAGCTGACAGCATTAAAGACTTTGTAAGAATAGCATAATGAGTATAGATTCTTGAATAGTGGATCCATGAGGTGATGCTAAAAGGAATACATATTATTTATTCTTTGCTTTAAACATTTTAAAATTTTAACTAGGCTTTAAAAGGCCCAATAAAAATGAATATAACTTCAATTTAACCAAAATGAAATCTAAAGTCATAAATGCTCCTTCATATAAGATACAGCAGAAAAGAAGGATAATTTAATTTAAGTTGGATAAATAGTAGGTGTAGAACAGATTTTCTTCCCTGTATATGTGCATGTATGTATATGAGAGATGTTGTAATTATTAATCTGCAAATATTAATCAGGAAAAAAAATCAACAAACAAATGAAAAAAAAAAACAAACAAACAAACAAAAAAAAAAAAAACAACAGAACAACACATCTAAATAATCTGCAATTACCAAAAAGTGGCTCTAATAATTACTTTATTCCACAGGCATACTGACATTGTAAATGAAGATAAATGTTTTCTTGGATTGTTTAGGAATTTCCCAGCAAAAGCACTGGGTAACCAGACTCAATTTACACCAGCTATGCCTCAGTAAAATATGTTTTCCCTATTATTTTTTTCAGAGTTGAAAAAAAAAAAAAAAAAAAAGATAATCATAATAATTTGCTATCCCAATGATTTCAAAAGAAGGTTACACTGTAATCAGAATTAATCAGAATTACAGATTTTTTGGAGCACATGCCAACTCTTTCCTTTCTGTTCCATCTTGTCTTTTTGCAAAATAGCTAGAATAGTAAGTCCAACTTATTATTACGTAGATGTCCAACTACAGTGTGACACAGTGCAATGCAATGCAGTGTAATATGAAAGGTTATATATGACATGAACTCAGTGTCTTAGGAGATTGTTAATTATTGTACAAGAAGTAAATAAAGCTTTCTTTCAAAAAATTATGACTTTAAGGTATGTCAGACACATGCATATATCTCCCACAGCTTCAAAACCTGTGTGTCTACAAGAAAGAGCTGCTGGGGAAGGGGAACCTCAATCCATCCTACTCCTTCAAGTTTGATGCTAGCATCAGTGATAGGTGCCCACAGCCTGGAAAGGGGACATGGGTCAGCAAGGAATCACCTGAAGCGCAGCACAAAGAAATTCAAGCCACTCTAGCCAACAAGCCTGCTAAATGTCTCTGTGCTAACATCTGTATCATGAGGAATAGACAAAGGGATTCAGCAATGTACATGTCTCATGAGGGCATGTGTACATGAGGGCTATTATTATTACAAATATAATATAACACCTTATTATTATTACAAAGAAGTAGAATGGCTCTCATGAACCTGGGTATCAGGGGTGGTTTAGGTTGGAAATTAGGAGACATTTCTTCTCAGAAAGAATAGTCAGGCATTGGAATGGGTTGCCCAGGGAGGCACTGGCGTCAGCATCCCTGGGGGTGTTTGAGGAAATGTTGGACTTGCCATTTAGGGACAGTTTAGTGGGTGGCATTGTTAATAGGGTGATAGTTGGACCAGACGACCTTGGAGGTCTTTTCCAACCTTTTCAGTCTTTCAAGATTCTACAGATATATGATTCTATAATCACAGAAAAGAACCTGTCTCCATCCTGTTTGCAACATCCATTCATGCATTTCCATACATTGATATGGTGCCCCCTGAGTCTTCTCTAGGCTGAAGAGTCCCATCTCTCTCAGCCTTTCTTCATACGAGAGACTCTCCAGTCCCTTCATTATCTTTGCTGGACTCTCTTCAGTATGTCTGTGTCTCCCTGAGAAGCCCAGAACTGGATCCAGTACTCCAGGGGTGGCTTCATCTGTGCTGAGAGTAGGGAATAATCAACTCCCTCGACTTACTGGAAATACTTTGCTTAGTGAAGCCCAGGATACTATTATTTTTCTCTGTGGCAAGGGCACATTGCTATCTTATGGTCAATGGGTGTCCCACCAGGACCCCAGGATAGTTTTTTTTGAAAAGCTGTTTTCCAGCTCGGTGGCCCCCTGTATTTATCGGTGCAGAGGGTTATTCCTCCCCAGGTGTGGGATTTTGCACTAGCCGAACTTCATGTAGTTCCTACTAGCCCATTTCTCTATCATGTCAAGGTCCTGCTGGGTGGCAGAAAAATCATCTGATTTAATTGCCAATTCCCTCAGGTTTGTGTCATCTGCAGTCTCACTGAGGACACATTTCGGCCCAAAGGCAGCACATTAACGGAGATTAAACAGACCTGAGTTTGGTATTGTCCCCTGGGGTACTCCACTAGCCTCCAACTAGACTTTGTGCCACTGACCTCTACCCCATGGGCTCAGCCACTCAACCGGTTTTCAGTCCACCTCACTGGCTGCTTATCTAGCCCATACATCAACAGCTTTTCTACAAGGATCTTTTGGGGACAGTGTCAGAAGCTTTACTGAAGTCCAGAGAGACGATATCCACTGTTGTCCTCTCATCCATCAGGCTGGTCATTTCATTATAGAACTTTATCAAGTTGCTCAAACATGACTTTCCTTTGGTTAATCCATGCTGACTCCTCCTGATGATTTTCGTACTCTTCATGTGCTTGGAAATGGATTCTGGGAGAAAGTGCTCCATCCCCTTCCCAGGGACTGAGGTGAGGATGACTGGCCTCTTTACTCCCCAGGCAGTCCCTCTTGCCCTTCTTGAAGATAGGAATGACATTTGCTTTCTTCCAGACCCCAGGCACTTCTGACTTCTCCCACTCACCATGATTGATCAAGGGTTATGAAGAGTAGCCTCACAATGACATCTACCAGTTCTTGATGGTCAACCAAGGCAACACCTCAGGAAAGAAGAGCAGAGCAAGACAGAGATTTGGTCTGAAGTAACCATAGTGAAGCTCATGGACAGCCCTGGTTGCAGTGACCAGGAGTGAAGGAGGCAACACAACAAGCTCTCCACTTTGGAGTTTGGGAGAGTAGGATTTACCTTTTTCAGGGATCTGCTTGGTAGATTACCATGGTCAAAGCACTAGAAAGAAGAGAGGCCCAAGAAAGAGAGAGTGAAGTCTACAGAGGGTGGAAGCAAGGATAAATAGTCTGGGAGGGATACAGAGGCATCATCTGAGCAGCCAGGGATCAAGGTAGGAAAGTCAATGCCCTTTTAGAATTAAATTTGGCTAGGGGAATCAAGACAATAGAGGCTTCAACAATAAGGGCTTCTATAGGTATATCAGTGATAAAAGGAAGACTAGGAAAAACGTGATACCTTTCTAGAAAGAAATAAGAGACCTTGTCACCTGGGATATGGAGAAGGTGGAGGTACTCAATGCTTTTTCCAGCATTTGGAAAAATCAAAGTTATATAATAATAGCAGTCAGTCTTTGACTTTTGTAATTTGCCAGCTGTTTATTTCTTACATTTTTAAAAACTGTATATCTTGTATATTTTTTTCTGAAACACCTGCACATGAAAAAAAAAAAAAAAAAAAAAAAAGGACACATTTTTGCAGACTTCAAAATACTCTGAAAATTTTGGTATCTGTGCAACACATACACAAGAAAACTGTGGTGAAATATATAAAAAATAATATGAATAGAAGTCTATGAAAGTCAGGATAGGGTTCAGATATTTGGAATTCACTTAATAGATGCAGTTAGATTTCTGATTTCTTCTGCACCTCAGAAGACAGTAGCAGTTAAAATATACTATATGTTAGTCCACTTCCTGGTATGAATTTATTTATTTATTTTTTACACCAAAAATCTAGATCATTTGAAAATTACCTGAATTATGATAACCTTTCTTATATATGGATCATGATTTCTTAATGAGAGCCTTGAAGCCACTTTCTACATTCAGTTGTATTTGTCTCTTTAGATATGTAGGAATTCCAATAATCCTCCTGGAAGAAGAAAAGGGACCTTTATGTAAATGAGCCTTTGACCCATTCTGCAGCAGCTAATTTATGGTGATTTAGACCTGTGACTGCACATGTGAAAAATCAAATTATACATCTAATCTCCTTATTACATGGGTCAATTATTAGGGGTCTTTATGTATAACTTCCTAATACACAAACACAGATAGGCATAGCTTAGATCCCATCCAGCACTTATTTATTTTTGATCAGGACTCCTTTTCTACCAAGGATTTTTATCATTTTAATAGGAACAATATTATGACTTTGTAGGAACAACATCTACTTTCAATTATTTATTTATTTATTTATTTTAAATTTAAACACCAAACAACAACTACAACAACAACAACAAAAAACAGCAAAAACAACAACAAAAATAAGACATACATTTCTGGACCACTAATTCAGGACTCAAATACAATGTGACTTAGACGTATTTGTGATGGGATCAAATTACTTTGAACTATGCCTAAAGTACTCTAAGACCACTACATCTCAAGGAAGCTATAAAATAGCTGTATGAGTAGATTTTATTAAAATATCCTTCCTGTCAGTCCTTGATTTACACTGACCATTCTAGGGATTAATCATGGTTGGTGACAACAGAATAAACATGCTTAGAAATGGAGAGAAAATATTACTGCAATTGAAAATGTAGTTTGTTGTTTTTGCACAAGATTGTAAGGCAACTTTAACAACCAATACAAAATAGGGGCCAAGGACATTAAATACCATTCAAAAGTATTATATCTCAGTATATTTTCTCTGGTCAGAGTTGTATTTCTGTACTATTGGCCTATTTTGTGGAATTTGATATAGTTATTTAGTTTTTATAGCTCTCCAAGAGGCTATCAAAGAAATAAAGAAATACTTGAAAAACTTTTTTTTTTTTTTTTTTTTTTTTTTTTTTTTTTTAAGAATATAGACAGGTTTATAGTTTTTTTCATCATCTTATATTTTACTTCTTTTGCAAGTAATTTTTACATTTTATCCAAAAGTTGCAAAACAACTAAAACATTTTGAAATTAAGAATTTTAGTAGAACAGATACTCTATTACAGAAAATATTCATCTTAAGGAAACTTCTTCAGAAGAAATTGTCATCTTGTTCAGAACAAACATATAGATAAATAATTTATAAATAATATATGTTTCAGTTCTCCAAGCAAAGACATAGTGAATGTATTTTAAAGTAGGTACATTGTCAGTAAACAAGTTGTCTTAAAACAACAAGCATGAACCCCTTTAAATTCAACCTCTTACAAGTTCTTTCATAAAACATTCTTATTGACTTTGCAGTTGATATGTAATTGTTATGAATTTTTTTAAAGAAATTTACAGCTTCCAGGTAAATGGATCACTGAGACAAAGGTAACCATTCAGAGAGAACAGAATGCTTTCCAGTACTGCACCATGACTGCAGGTGACTCTCAGCATTTGAGAGAATTCTAAGAAATAATTTCCTAAAGGCTTATTTTTTTTTACAGATTGTAAGTTGAGCTTCATCCATGATTCTCAAGAGATTTAGAACTTGTTTAAATTGTAATTCAAGATTTTTAAATTGTGATTCAAGATCAATTTGATTGACACCCTGTGTTTGAGAACATTTACATAGCTGAACAGTTTGCAGGTTTTACACCCACCTTTAAATATTTAGGTTCAGGTTTTAAGATGATTTAGAAATTGCACAGAAAGACACTTTATTTTCAGAAAACAAAACAAAACAAACAAACAAACAAACAAAAAAAAGAAAGAGAGAGAGAGAGAAAAAGAAAGAGAGAGAAAGAGGAAGAGAGAAAGAGAGAAAGAGAAAGAGAAAGAGAGAATGAAAGAACAAAAGAGAGAAAGAGAGAAAGAAGGAAAGAAAGAAGGAAAGAAAGAAAGAAAGAAAGAAAGAAAGAAAGAAAGAAAGAAAGAAAGAAAGAAAGAAAGAAAGAAAGAAAGAAAGAAAGAAAGAAAGAAAGAAAGAAAGAAAGAAAGAAAGAAAGAAAGAAAGAAAGAAAGAAAGAAATTCTTTCTCAGCCTTAACATCATTAAACATACTACTTAGGTAATAGATTTAGTAGACATGTACTTTATTCAAATACATTAATAGTACACTTGATCTCTTAAAATCTTAAAAATGAAGTATATTAAGCAAAATTGAATCTATAAATATTTATGCTTATTGTATTTGACTGTTATTAATTATTTATGATCCCATAAGATACAAATCATAAATGAAACCATTAATGATTTATTAACAGTATCTTACTGATGAGAGGCTAACGGCAGTGTTTGAAACAAACCAGAACATATTTTAATATACTGCAAAAAACTAGGAATCGTATCCCTGTGTGTTTCCAATTCAGAAACTGTGGTTTCTGTTTTGTTACAGCAGAAGTAGAACATTCTGACAATACTTCTTAATTACTAACTCCTGCATCTTTCTCTGACTGATGGCTGACTGAAATAAGAAATCAGGACTCAGTTTGGACTGCAGACTACTTAATTCCTCCTGTCCAGTCCTAAGCCAGTTCAAATTTACCTCAATGAAGATCATTATATTCCCCATAATTATGACCTGAACTAACACTTTGCAAAAGCATGTGCCAAAATCCACTGCCTTTGACGCTGATTGGTGCAAAATGTGGAATTTAAACACCCTGCAGGGCACTTTTTAATCATTGGATGCTATGCCCTGCAATTAAGAAGAAGTCAAGCAATAATAAAATCCAATTAACTCTATGTCTGCATTTAAAATTTTCATCTCATGATCAGAAAAAAGAACCCTAAGTCAAGGGTAATAGTACAGAATAAAAAGTCAAGGGTAAAGCTACAGAAGGCTGAGCATGGAAACACTCTAGAATGGAAGAAAATGTAAGCATAAAATAAAATGGAGAACAGCAGTCCTCTGCTTTTTCTAGCATATAATTTCTTATCCTCTTTAACCACATTAATTGACAAGTTAATACATTTCCTGATAGATTTAATACTCAGTGAAAATTGTTCTTTATAGACTGAAAAAAAAAAATAATATCCAATGCAGCTAATTTGTAACTTGTAAACAAACAAACCAACAATAATAATAACAAAAACAATAATAATAATAGTAAACTATTTGCCTAGCGAACCACTGTAGATCATTGCTGTTTTTGTTGTTGCTTTTCTTTTTTTTTTTTTTTTTTTTCCTTCCCTGAAGGGAAAGATTGCTGTTTAGAAAAAGATTTAAACTTTAGCCCCAACATATTAAGCAGAATTAATGATCTATTTGCTTAGATGTCATATATTACTTCTAGTTTATCCATCCACTGAGTAAACGATAGGCAATACTTGGTCACGATGATAGATTTGAATGCAGGCTGGAACATCAATCAGTGCTGGCAACTGATTAGTTGTTTGTGTCTTTGACAAGCTCTTCCATCTCAGTGAATGAAGGCTTGCTGATTGCTCTCCCTTCTCTCCACATTCATTGCACTCCACTGCCACTATATTACATGGTTAATGCCGATGGTGGAAATTCTCCTTGACAGGTAACAGTGAATTTCTCCCGTTCTCTTATCATTACATGCACACTACTGCATGTTCCTTCTGAAACTAGAGTTTCTGAGCTCATCCATGCTATCAGGCTGGTGCAGTAAGGCTGAGACCTACAGATGATAAAGATTTTGTGTATAAGGAAAACAAAAAGAGCTGTTGCAATGACATGTTATGTGTCTGGTCACAAGTTAGTTTGCCTGATGGTTAGCTATGAGCATGTTATAGATCAGAAAAACTTCCTAAGAATCTTGCAGTTCTGCAGTAGGGTAGCTGCACAAGATGTAGGAGGTGCAATGGGAAGTTCAGTTTTGTGTTAAAGGCAAAATGCAGGAATTCTGGTTGATATTTTCAGAACTGCTCAGATGATTTAGTTGATCCCTACCAATTAACAGTATTTAAAAAGTCTCAGCCTTTGTCAGGCATTGAAAAAAAATTAGCGAATATCTCCAGTGTCACTCCGTTATCATGTCTATGATTTCCTGCAACAGAAGGAGAGAATATATTAGCTGAAGTAGCTGAGGAAATACAGAAAATATGAATGTTGACATTCTTGAACTGCAACATTGTCTAGCATATGTTCAACATGTGTGATTAAGTATTAGGAGGACTGGAACACCAGTAATCAAGATCAGTGACAGTTTATTCAGTTAAAATGTGCACAATGAGGACAGCTCTGAGGACAGTCTTTTGCTGCTCATAGTAGGAAGTACAAAGTGTATATTTACACATATAATAGATGATAGAGAGTGTTATTTAGAGTAAGTTTTTGTTTTGTTTTGTTTTGTTTTCCTATTTTCCCTTTACAATAGTTTTTCCAAGTAGATCTTATGTCCACAACATTGAATACTGTTTCACATATGAAAGAGTAGATGATAATGTAGGACAATTTACAAGAAAGAACATAAAGAACATAAAGATAAAGAACATAAATAAATAAGCTTCCAAATGTTTTCCAACTGCAAAAGTCAGTGCTGAGAATAAAGTAAATAACATTCCAATAAAATTCAATTTATGCAAAGAAAAACTAAAGGGAACAAATAGAGGAAGGTATGTTCCATATGTAAAACACTGTAAATAAGCATGTGAAATTTCAAAATAACTAAGTAAAAATTTAATGCAGGATCACGCTCAGGTTTACATTCTTGTTTTCACTGGGTAGATAGACACAGAAAATGCAGTCACTTTTACCAGTACACCTCATTCCAGGAACACAATAGAAAAGCACACGCAATCCTCTATTTTTGTAGACAACCCCACTTTCTCTTTCTTTACTTATACTCTGGTTATATTCTGATTTGGTTTAAACCATCAGGCAGCTGAGCTAATTGTGTTGCTTTTCTTGTTAGTTGGTGGAGACATAGTTGTTATTTTGTTTGTCACATCCATTGGGATTTGAAAACATCCATCTTGCTATTTTATTCCTAAAAAAAATGGATCACTTGGGAAGGTCCATGGGCTTTTTTTTTTTTTTTTTATGACAAAACCAGTGTTCAGAAGGATTTGGACTATTTTCTTCCCTTTCTCAAAAACTTCCTCTGCTATGTCACCCCACAACAGAAGGGTCCTCCAAGAGACCTGTTAAGGTAGACAACTGTTTAATGTCTTCTATCTTGCAGCTATGCTGAAAGCTCACTGGTACCTTTTTGGGTCCTTGAAATATCCTCTCCTGAGATATTCTATGCCAACGATGCAAAGAGCATCAAGGCCAGTCACAATACAGTGCTTTTACCACTCATTCCCGGTTAGATTCACTTAAGCCTCCAATACAGTTAACAGCTAGAACCAACCCTTCACCCCAGAAATACAGATGGGTTCTGGCCCTTTATCACTTGATGGCATTACAGTACACTGTGCACCGTTGTCTACTAAACCTTGTATTTCTGTGAGTCTGATGTGCCAGGACATCGAATCCACATAGTCTACTAAAGTTGATTGACCCTTTCCTCCCCCTGGCCAGAGGCAGTGACCCTCTAATCCTGGTCAGAATCTTCATTACTATGTTTGGAGGACTGCCGACCGGAAATTGGAGCAGCAAGTTTCTCAGAGAACCTCCTTTTTTTTTTTCATTATTTTTTCCCCTGCAACTCGTGTACCTGTGCCTCTAGGTTCAAGGTAGAGTCTTCACCCCATTTTCTCATGTCCTTTCCATGATCACATAGATAAAACCACAGGATGGCATGGGGTGTGTACCCACTATATCTTCTTTCTTGAACAGAAAGATGCTTACCCCTGATAGCTGAGACACTGGTTTGTACAGGTGGTGAGGAAGATAAATTCTTTTTAAGTTGGTGGACCTCTTCAGAAAGTTTCTCCACAGCCAAGATTCAGGCCTGTAGGGAAGAGGAGAGACTTTCTTCATACTGAAAGAGTTATTTAGCCAATTCATCAACCATGGGTTTCTCATGGTCTTTCCAGGTCATTAGTGCCAATGAGCTGGTATATGATGATGGTGTACTCTGTACAAACTTCTGCCACGTTTGACTTCACCTGGATCTTTGGACATATGTTTGTTGTCTAGGTCCCTATAAATCACCTCCTATATGACTAATTCCCTCAGGTACTGGATTCCCCTCTGCATAGTGGTCCACTCACCTGGTTGACATACAGGTTCTTCCTTGAAGGGATACTTTTCCTTCACACCTGGTAGGAGACACCTCCAGAGGGTGAAGATTTATGTTCCATTTCCAACAGTTTTGTCAATGCCTGCATCCTTAGCAAGGGATCACAGCCACCTGGCTTCCCTGCCCACTAATTCCAGATTATTGGCTCTGTTGTCCCAAAAACAGAGCAGCCAAGTGACAAGGTGTTCACTTGGACAACAACCAGAATCTTTTCGTATACCTCATAGCTCATACTGGCATAGGCCTATATCGATGTTTCTATGATATCTTCATCTTCCTGTTCATATGATGGCCCACACACTTCAGACCAGCCTGCCTCATCTTCTTCTTCATCCCTGGTCTGAGTAAGAGTTCCTCTGTATTCTAAATGACCTGACATTCTCATCCATTGTTTCATCTTGGTTACAGGTGTAAATGATACTGGTACAGTCTGTTTCCCTGGATCAGCCGTGGGGCCTGTCACAGGGCTTGGAGTGGCCACATGAGATGAAGTGGCCACAGGGTCTGTCACTATGTTGTAGTGGCATATATTGCAGCTCGGTAAGCATAAGCTAAGCCCCAGCATGTTGCAGTGATTTGTCTCTTTGGAATTGCCAGGGTGAATCCTTTTTCAAGCATTCTACCAGTTTTTGAAATTGCTCAGGGGTGAATTTCCAAAACACTGGAGGTACACACTGCTCTAGATGCCTGCCCATAACCTCTCAATCTCCCTGCCACTCATAACTATCCTGCCTCAGGACAGATCTCTGAACGACGTTCCTAAGTAGTTGTTTATCTTTAAACAAAACATGAAATGCATTCAGGAGACATAACAATAAGAACATGCTGGTCTGAACATCCCAAAGATATTCAAAGTTTTGAAAATCTATCATAACTCACATGGAGGAGAAGAGGGGAGTAAAGGAGAAAAGGAGAGTGAACAAGTGGGAAAAAAGCATCTCCCCCTGTCCCCTCCACAGATTTGCTCCCTTAAGAAAAAGGGTAAAAGGTCTAATTATGAATAGTTTCTGAGGTAGGGTTTCCAAAGTGCTCTTTGGAAAAGTGCTCTTTGGCTAATGGCAGTGCTGAGTACAAATACCAGATTAATCTCATGACCAGTAATTTTATCATATCATAAACCAGTGTTAAACAGTACTGCAAAATAATAACCATAAACCAACCACCAGAACTGATAAATAGCATGACAGGGAACACATACAGAAAGTATTTTACGCAACAGGTTTGAGGCCCTGGAGCTCGACAGACTGGTAGCTGAGGAAGAGGTAGCAAGTGTTCCCAGGAGGATGCCTAGGGCAAGGAGGTCGACTCCACGCCTCAGGACTGCCTCCACCAAGAAAGACAGGAGGGTTATTGTTGTGGGAGACTCTATCCTTAGGGGAACAGAGGGCCCTATTTGTCGGCCTGACCCTACCCGTAGGGAAGTCTGCAGCCTCCCTGGGGCCAGGGTCAGGGACGTTGCCAGGAAGCTTCCCAACCTGGTACGTCCCTCTGATTATTATCGTCTTTTGATAGTCCAGGTGGGCAGTGACAACATTGAAGAGAGAAGCCTGAAGGCTATCAAAAGAGACTTTAGGGGGCTGGGACGGTTAGTGGATGGAACGGGAGTGCAGGTGGTGTTTTCATCCATCCCTACAGTGGCAGGGAGGGGTACGGAGAGGACACGGAAAGCCCACCTGATAAACACGTGGCTCCGGGGCTGGTGCCAACACAGAAGTCTTGGGTTTTTCGACCATGGGGCACTTTACTCAGCACCTGGCCTGATGGCCGCAGACGGGTCCCTATCTTTTAGGGGAAAAAGGGTCTTGGGCAAGGAGCTGGCAGGGCTTATTGAGAGGGCTTTAAACTACGTAAGAAGGGGGATGGGGCTGAAGCAAGGATTGTTGGGGCTGTGCCAGGGGGAACAATGGCAAGGCCGGAGGATAAGGCAATGGCCCAGCTGAAGTGCATCTACACCAATGCATGCAGCATGGGTAACAAACAGGAGGAGCTGGAAGTTATCATGCAGCAGGCAGGCTACAACTTGGTTGCCATCACGGAGACTTGGTGGGACCACTCTCATGACAGGAGTGCTGTGATGTCTGGCTATAATCTCTTCAGAAGGGACAGGCAGCACAGAAGGGGTGGTGGTGTGGGTCTCTATATTAGAGAGTCTTTCGATGTTGTAGAACGTGAGGCTAGGAATGACAAGGTCAAGTCCCTATGGGTTAGGATCGGTAAGGACAACAAGGCTAGTGTCCTGGTCGGAGTCTGCTATAGACCGCTGAACCAGGATGAGGAGACGGATGAGGAGTTCTACAGGCAGCTGACAGAAGTTGCGAAATCTTCTGCGCTTGTTCTCGTGGGTGACTTCAACTCCCCTGACATATCCTGGAAGCACAACACAGCCCAGAGAAAGCAGTCTAGGAGGTTTCTGGAGAGCGTGGAAGACAGCTTCCTGAAGCAGCTAATTAGTGAACCTACCAGGGGTGATGCCTCGCTAGACCTTCTCTTCACAAACAGAGAAGGACTGGTGGAGGATGTGATTGTTGGGAGCTGTCTTGGGCAGAGTGACCATGAAATGGTGGAATTCTCTATTCTTGGCGAGGCCAGGAAGGGGACCAGTAAAACCACTGTATTGGACTTCCGGAGGGCTGACTTTGGGCTGCTCAGGACACTGGTTAGTAGAGTCCCTTGGGAGGTGGTTCTGAAGGGCAGAGGGGTCCAGGAAGGCTGGGCGCTCTTCAAGAGGGAAATCTTAATGGCGCAGGAGCGGTCTGTCCCCATGTGCCCAAAGACGAGCTGGTGGGGAAGAAGACCAGCCTGGCTCAACAGAGAACTGTGGCTTGAGCGTAGGAGAAAAAAGAGGGTTTATAATCTTTGGAAAAGTGGGCAGGCCACTAGGGAGGACTATAAGGACATAGCGAGGCTGTGCAGGGACAAAATTAGAAAGGCCAAAGCTCATCTGGAGCTCAATCTGGCTACTGCCGTTAAAGATAACAAAAAATCTTTTTACAAATACATCAACACAAAAAGGAGGACTAAGGAGAATCTCCATCCTTTACTGGATGCGGGAGGAAACTTAGTTACAAGAGATGAGGAAAAGGCGGAGGTGCTTAATGTCTTCTTTGCCTCAGTCTTTAGCGGCAATACCAGTTGTTCTCTGGATACCCAGTACCCTGAGCTGGTGGAAGGGGATGGGGAGCAGAATGTGGCCCTCACTATCCACGAAGAAATGGTTGGTGACCTGCTACAGCACTTGGATGTGCACAAATCGATGGGGCCGGATGGGATCCACCCAAGGGTACTGAGAGAACTGGCAGAGGAGCTGGCCAAGCTACTTACCATCATTTATCAGCAGTCCTGGCTATCGGGGGAGGTCCCAGCTGACCGGCGGCTAGCAAATGTGACGCCCATCTACAAGAAGGGCCGGAGGGCAGACCCGGGAAACTACAGGCCTGTCAGTTTGACCTCAGTACCAGGGAAGCTCATGGAGCAGATCATCTTGAGAGTCATCATGCAGCACTTGAAGGGCAAGCAGGCGATCAGGCCCAGTCAACATGGGTTTATGGAAGGCAGATCCTGCTTGATGAACCTGATCTCCTTCTATGACAAAGTGATGCGCTGGGTGGATGACGGAAAGGCTGTGGATGTGGTCTACCTTGACTTCAGCAAGGCTTTTGACACCGTCTCCCTCAACATTCTCCTCAAGAAACTGGCTGCTCTTGGCTTGGACTGGCGCACGCTTCGTTGGGTTAGAAACTGGCTGGATAGCCAGGCCCAAAGAGTCATGGTAAATGGAGTCAAGTCCAGTTGGAGGCCAGTCACTAGTGGCGTCCCCCAGGGCTCGGTGCTGGGGCTGGTTCTCTTTAATATCTTCATCAATGATCTGGACAAGGGCATTGAGTGCACCCTCAGTAAGTTTGCAGATGACACCAAGTTAGGTGTGTGTGTTGATCTGCTCAAGGGTAGGAAAGCTCTGCAGGAGGATCTGGATAGGCTGCACCGATGGGCTGAGGTCAACTGCATGAAGTTCAACAAGGCCAAGTGCTGGGTCCTGCACCTGGGGCGCAATAACCCCAAGCAGAGCTACAGTCTGGGAGATGAGTGGTTGGAGAGCTGCCTGGCAGAGAAGGACCTGGGAGTGATGGTTGATAGTCAGCTGAATATGAGACAGCAGTGTGCTCAGGTGGCCAAGAAGGCCAACGGCATCCTGGCTTGTATAAGAAACAGTGTGACCAGCAGGGCTAGGGAGGTGATTGTCCCCCTGTACTCAGCTCTGGTGAGGCCGCACCTTGATTACTGTGTTCAGTTTTGTGCCCCTCGCTACAAGAAGGACATCGAGGTGCTTGAGCAAGTCCAGAGAAGGGCAACGAAGCTGGTGAGGGGTCTGGAGAACAAGTCCTACGAGGAGCGGCTGAAGGAGCTGGGCTTGTTCAGCCTGGAGAAGAGGAGGCTCAGGGGCAACCTTATTGCTCTCTACAGATACCTTAAAGGAGGCCGTAGTGAGGTAGGGGTTGGTCTGTTCTCCCACGTGCCTGGTGACAAGATGAGGGGGAACGGGCTAAAGTTGCGCCAGGGGAGTTTTAGGTTAGATGTTAGGAAGAACTTCTTTACAGAAAGGGTTGTTAGACACTGGAACAGGCTGCCCAGGGAGGTGGTGGAGTCACCATCCCTGGAAGTCTTTAAAAGACGTTTAGATGTAGAGCTTAGGGATATGGTTTAGTGGGGACTGTTAGCGTTAGGTCAGAGTTTGGACTCAACGATCTTGAGGTCTCTTCCAACCTAGAAATTCTGTGATTCTGTGAAAGTAATGTGCAGTTCAGAAGACATGCACAGCAGACCTGAGATCGACAAGTCAGCATTGTGATTAGCAACTATTAAGTTATGTAAAGTGTACAACAATTTTGTTTTAACATGCTCTGTTCAGATCTGTCATTATCTCAACCCTTGAACCTCATAGGGTGCCAAAAAGGACTGTTGCGGTTTAACATGGCTGGCAGCTAAGCACCATACAGCTGTTCACTCACCCTTCCCTCTCCCCTTCTTGGATGGGGGAGAGAATCAGAAAAAATGAAGCTTGTGGGTTGAGATAAAGATAGTTTATTAGGACAGAAAGGAATGGAAAGTAAAAATACTAATACCAATACTACTACTAATAATGTGTACAAAACAAATGATGAACAATGCCATTGCTCGCCACCCACAGAATGGTGCCCAGCCTATCCCCAAACAGCTGGTCCTCCCCACCCTGCCCAGCCCCCCCATAGTAATTGTTCAGCATGACATCAGATGGTATGGAATACCCCTTTGAGCAGTTTGAGTCAGCTTTTCTGGTCCCTTCCCAGCTCCTGCTACACTCCCAGCCTGCCCACTGGCAGGACAGAGCAAGATGCTGAAAAGTCCTTGGCTTAGTGTAAGCACTGCTCTGAGATAAGTAAAAAATCAGTGTGTTATCAACATTACTCTCATCCTAGATCCAAAACATAGCACCATACCGGCTACTAGGAGGAAAATTTATTCTATCCTAGCTGAAACCAAGACAATTCTGGTTGTTCTACTATTTACAGTGAAAAGGAGGATCACTGCAAAGAGAAAACCTTCTGATGCTGATTTCTGATTTACCACAACTCTTTTTAATATAGGTCACAGAAGGCTATATAGCTCTTCAAAGAAGGTTTTCTAATCTCCTCATGGATTATATAGACATTTAGTATAATGAGACAGTTGGACAGATTAATTTGCTCTTGTTCATGTGAGCTCTGACAGAAGGTCAGGAAAATAAACTGTGTGACTGCAAGAGCTTTGGAATATCAGATCATATTTGGTAAAGAAATAAACCATTAGAGACTGACAAGATCAGTATCATAGTAAAGTAAGCAATGATCAATAAAAGCAAGAACAACAAGATCAGCAACAAAAGTGAGTTCCCGTCCTGTAGCCTGTAATTTTTGCACAATACATAAACACAGATAACAGTCCAATCCATTCATATTTTCTGTGCTTTAGTACTCAAGTTCAGTCCAGGAATTCAAACATTTTGTTACTGTTAGTTGTTAGATTTGCCTTTAAAGAACTCATGACAAAGATTCTATACCAGCAAATTATTATGATTATCTTTTTTTTTTTTTTTTTTTTTCAACTCTGAAAAAAATAATAGGGAAAACATATTTTACTGAGGCATAGCTGGTGTAAATTGAGTCTGGTTACCCAGTGCTTTTGCTGGGAAATTCCTAAACAATCCAAGAAAACATTTATCTTCATTTACAATGTCAGTATGCCTGTGGAATAAAGTAATTATTAGAGCCACTTTTTGGTAATTGCAGATTATTTAGATGTGTTGTTCTGTTGTTTTTTTTTGTTTGTTTGTTTGTTTGTTTTTTTTTTTAATTTGTTTGTTGATTTTTTTTCCTGATTAATATTTGCAGATTAATAATTACAACATCTCTCATATACATACATGCACATATACAGGGAAGAAAATCTGTTCTACACCTACTATTTATCCAACTTAAATTAAATTATCCTTCTTTTCTGCTGTATCTTATATGAAGGAGCATTTATGACTTTAGATTTCATTTTGGTTAAATTGAAGTTATATTCATTTTTATTGGGCCTTTTAAAGCCTAGTTAAAATTTTAAAATGTTTAAAGCAAAGAATAAATAATATGTATTCCTTTTAGCATCACCTCATGGATCCACTATTCAAGAATCTATACTCATTATGCTATTCTTACAAAGTCTTTAATGCTGTCAGCTGCTTTGGTGATAACACTTCCTTTAATTGAGGTAATCATCAAATGTTTCTCAGGAGTGCTGTAAAGGATCAGCTACTGGAAAGATAGATACTTAGAATGGAAATGTGTCAAGTGATCCTCTTTTATTTTTATTTTTATTTTTATTTTTATTTTTATTTTTATTTTATTTATTTGAATACTCTGTGAAACACTTATAAAAAAACTCTTATTATCACAAGGAAACAATATAATAAATAATTACTCTTGAAAAGTATGAGATACATGATCATTTAAGAGTTTAATATGACAGAGAATGGTAATTTTGGAGAGCAATTGTAACTTTCACTACCAACCCAGTGGTTAAATAACAACATGTTGTTAAATAACCTACCAAAGTAACAAACAAACAAACAAACAAAAATCAGATAAGCTATATAAACAAAAAAAGATAAAACAAATATTTCTATCTTTCTTTCCTGTCTGTTTTCAGTGACTATATATCAAAAGTTTATAACCTGTAATGCAAAGTTCAAACACACCACAAGGACAGTTAGGTTTGACAGAAACAGTACAGGGATGCTTCATAGTATATTAACATTCAACAAGGTAATTAGTATTTTTCTCTTTCCCTGGAATGACTAGGTGCAGACTTAGGTTTACGTTCTACTCAAATTTAAGGATACTGACTTATGTTTCAATGGTTTATGTTTCTTTCAGTTAATGCCTTGACCAAACCTGTTTTTCAATCCCTTAATTGTATGCCTGTAAAAACTGACTGTTGTTGTGGTAGAGATAAAAAATATTGAAAAGCAATGAACCAGATCTCATTCCTTTGAAAATTACTGGGAATATTTTCCTCAAGTTCACTGCAAATAGCACATAAAGAGTAATTCTTGAAGAGTTACATATACCAATGAACCTGACAATGACTGAATTGCACTGTGAGGTACTTGGGATGCCTTTTTAAACAGATGCAGTAGTTGAAAAACTTTACATGTTAATTTACAACTGTAATTAATTAACAACATCATTGTTAAGGTTAGGATCTACTGTTAATAAAGCACAATACCAGGTTTCTTGAAAGGTTATCTATATATACATCTCAACATACCATTACACAATAAGTACACCTGAAATTAACAGCAGTTAAGAAGCACTTGAAAGAGTGCTACAAAATGTGAAAGAATTCAGAGAAAAGTGATAGAATTATGAAAGTGAGAACCCGTGATTTCTGCCAACTCTGCAGCTCCTGTGGTTGTTATAGACACCACCTAATGAAATGCTAAAGCACATTAATTCAGTTCCCAGTAAAGCTGCTTTCCATGTAGTACTAGTTTTTTTAACTGTTATCTCTGAATCATGCTTTCAATATATACTCCTTCTTTCTCACTCCCAGGGCCATACTTTGTCCAGGTCTCCTCTGATTCTAACCCTGACTCCCACAGGGAAGAGCAGCAAATAGTAATAGCCTGAAGGCGAGACAAGGCTTATCAGCCTTTGCACTATGTCCCTCATCATGGCTCTAGACAAGCAGCAAGCCTCTTGCTGTTCAGCAGATGTAAGGCCCCACAGGACTTAGTCTCCAGTAACTCTTACCCGATTTTTCAGCTTCATGCAGACTGCAGATGAAGGCCCAGGTGGTTATGATCATTTTGACAAGTTGTTTGACCTCACTAGTGTCCAGGGAAGAGTAGGAAAAGTGTATTTATTTCAAAATAGAAGATATGTAGGGGAAGCAGAAATTTTCCTCCTGTTGCTACTGTCCATCCTTTCTCATTACCAAGAAGTACTGATGAGAAAATACTTTCATTTTAAGCTCCATGATCCAGATACCTAACACAAGACATGTCAGCCTCTAAAACACATTAATTAGTTGTCTGAGTAGTTTCTCATTAACATCTCTCTTACATTACATATGACATATCTGGATTTAACGTCTGACAGTATGGAGAAAAAAAAGTAAGGGGCTTTGGTCTAGCAGTCTGAAGATACTTCCTTTCCTCTTCCTCTGCCCATGCGTAGCTTGAAGTTTACTTTTTTTTTTTTTTTATATATATATATTTACTTCTGTAAATTTAATTTTGTTATAGTTTCAGAATCCCCAGTTGTAGTTGGCCTATGTGGCAAGGTTTTGATTGTGGGGGGCTTTAGGAGTGGCTTCTGTGAGAAAAATCCAAAAGCTATTCTACTGTTTCTTCTTTATGAGAACTAACCTTCTCTTGGCCAGCCTAATGTATGGCAATGCCATTAGACATATATGTGCCATAAGATGAGCCAGCGGGGAAGAAGACCAGTGTGGCTGAACAGGAAATTCCTAGAAAGACTGGCCTCAGGCTGTGCCAGGGAAGGTTTAGGTTGTAAATTAGGAAACATTTCTTCCCAGAAAGAGTAGTTAGACATTGGAATAGGTTTTCCAGGGAGGTGGTGGAGTCACTGTCCCTGGGAGTGTTAAAGGAAAAGTTGGACTTAGTGTCTAGGGACATGGTTTAGTGGGTAATATTAACTGGCAGGTGAACAGTTGGACTAGATGATCTTGAAGCTCTTTTCCAGCCTTCATTATTCCATAATAGCTCATGACACTGTGAATAGTTAGGTGATTGGCCAGGGACTGTCCTTGCTTATCACTATCCTTTGTGTATTTCAAGTAGCCAACCATATCTTCCTTGGCCAAAGGTCAATCCCATGCAAGACTCTCGGTTCATTCTTCTTTATATGAGATCACCTTTACATTTTGTTATGAACTTTCCTGGACACAGAAATTGATCACATATATTGGTCACTGTATAAGTGACCCCACTAGGCCTCCTGTTGTCAACATGAAGCCAAGACAGAAATATGCACGAGATATCATTAGAAAAGTGCTGCCCGTTTTAGTAAGAGTAAGTCTCAGCCATGGGTCAGTCATGGTGCCTTGTGATTACTCTCATTCTTGCCAAGCTGCCAGGCTTTCCCTGCAGTTTTTGGTACTGATTGGTCCCGGAGTGGTAATAAACTGCATTGTTTCCCTTGGCAAGTGTTTACATTCTTTCCAGCCATGATCCTTGGATCTCCATTTCCAAGCTCCTGTTTTCCTAGAAGCCAATGCCAGGAATGACTTGTGTCTTGTATCTGTTTTTTAGTTTATGTTGACTGGAAGTGCAACTTGTACTACACTTTGTGCAGGCTCAATATAGCTGTAAAATCAGTTATTACATATGTATATATATACACACACACATATAAATATAATATATTTATAATAAGAATAAAGAATATATAAATATAAATATCATTTATAATAAATATATTTATATTATTTATATATTTATACATACATATAAAGAATGCTGCAGGTATCAAATAAAATTGATACCCCCTGGAATCCTTGAGCCAATCAGACACCTGCTCTGACTCTGTTCCTTGACTGGGAAGGTTCCTATCACTCATTTGGGAAAAGTGAAATCATTTCATTATGTCTCTATTGAACACTAAATAATAATATTTAATTTTCATCTTTAAGAAATACAGACACAGCTGGCAACTTTCCTTTCTGTGGTTCAGATATTTCACATAATTTTAAGTGTTAATTAGCAGATGCCAATTATAAAAGACTCTGATGTTGTAAACATCATAAAGCCAGTGTGAATAAGAATGACAGCCTTTATTACCTGAATTTACTTCAGCAGATTTATCACTTGTGCCTAAGTATCTTAAGCACTGTTTCATCACTTAAGAGGTTCTTATCTTTCTATATAACTCCAGAGGAGATTTATTTCTCAATATTTATGTTATAGTAGAAGAGGGAAAAACAGAAGTACCTAAGAGGCTGAAGTGTCAAAGAACATTTATAAAACTCAGATAAAAAGTGATAGATTCCAAGTCAAGAACTGAAAGCAAGTTAAATATTTAATTGATGTATAAAAAAATACATTTTGGCCTAGGTAGCTTTTGACTGGATAACAGAATTCAAAATTCAAATGGTAAGCAGGAAAGCAATGGATACCCAGGATATATGGTGAATTGACAAGAGTGATTACCTCATCTTCACTGCCTATCAAGTATGCCTTTATTTCAGTCTTTCTTGGCATTTCCCAAAACTGCTGAGATAGAGTAGCTAATGTGAGAAACAAAGTTGTGTTTTTGCAATAGAAGGTGTTTTTGCAGTGGAAAATTCCACTAACCTTGCATATTCAAAAGTGATGGTGCAGTATAGCAGTGGGGAGTATATTAAGCAGATAAGGGGAAGGTCCCACTGTCCCAAAATAAGGAGGATAGATAAGATAAACAGAATGAGTGGTATGAAATAAGTAAAAAACAAAAATCATGGGCTGTCTAGTCATGAGAGAGTAGGGAAGAAAAAAAAAAAGAAATAAAAAAAAAAAGGAGTTTATTTGACAGTTGGTCAAATAAAATTGTACATAGATGGTATGGAAGTGTGTCAGGTAGTTTGTGAACTCAGCCTCCTTACTCCTTACTTAGTTTCCTTACTCAGCCAGTAAGGAAACAGGGGAGAAATCAGGTGTTGGGTAATAGGGAATATAAGCTTATGATAAACTTTTACTGTGTACTCCTGCTTGCAGGACACCAGCCTTGGCAGTCACAAATAAAATAGCTTCACAGAAGATCCTGTCTGAAGAAAATTATTGAGATTCTTCACACTAAGATCAATAAGCATGAGAGGAGAAAAATCAGTATAGCAAGTAGGAAGAATAGGGGGAGCCATTTCTTACCACTTTCACCTTTGTTAAAAACAAAAACAAACAAACAAGAAAAAAAAAGTAACGTTTCAAAGAAAATGGTGTGCTATTTGTAAGAACTCACTATTGTTTTGTTTTTGTCTTCATCGTATTTTTTCTCCTTAGTTTCCCATTGACTTTTACTTATGTACAGCTGATAGTGAAATATTTTTGAGAAAATGAGAAAGGTTAAAGTAGCTATATGAAAACACTGCTTGTCCAAATCTGTTACTAAAGGCTGTTATTCTCTGACTCCTTTTCAGTCCCATTGCTTACTACCTACATGAGCCTGATTTACAAAATGACATCTTAAACACTTAACGAAGGAATAGTTAGTTTCTATCAGAAACTCTCCTGTGACAAGAAGTGGAATTGGAATTTATCACGCTATAGCTAGTATCCATGTGCCATATTTACACCAGGTTGGGCACTACCACCAAGGCTGATTATCAGTGTTCCTTAGTAAATTTTATCTATTCGTATACATCAGTCAGGGTTCACAAAAAAAAGGCTGTGCTGTCCATTGATTCCAGTCTTGTTATTTTAAACCTAGTCAGTATCTTGTAATTGGGCAGAATTATGGAAGTAGAAACAAAAACACAGGAACTATCTTTTCTTTTAGAAAGCAAATAGTTCACTTTCTTTATTTACTTATTTATTTATTTATTTAATGCACAACAGTACAGGGCTGGACAACACAGTTATCATTTGTTCATATTCAATTCTGAAGCACAGGGTCAGGTGATAATGGTTTTGCTTTTCTGTTCTGTGAATACTTTGAAGACAGCTACACCTGTGCTATCACCAGCAACTTAATTTGATTGTTACATGCCTGTATACCAGCAACTGCCTATTGGTGTGAGCAGCTGTGAGCCCTCACTACCACCCAGTTCCTGAGCCTTCTAGTGTCTGCAAGCCCGTGCTTTCAGGGGCTTTGAAAGGTCATTTTTACAGGCAGATTCTGTAACAATGTGTTGGAATATGTTATTCTCAGGCTACTAGAAGTTCACTTCACGTAACAATGTTTAAAAGCAAACTTGTATGGAAATATAATTTTTCTCAACACCTTTACTAATACCTATCTAAATACAGTAGTGTTATTGATAGGGCTATTTATGTATATATACATATACATACATATACATATATATAATATATAAGGCTACGTATATATATATATGAATGAGAGAGAGGTTGTTGGGGGGAGGTTGTATCAATCCTTCTCCTGTCAGAGCTCATGTGTAGTGGGTTTACATGGCAAGGTTTTGGTAGCGGGGGGCTGTAAGGGTGGCTTCTTTGAGGAGAATCCAGAACCTGCCCCATGTTAGATAAGGGCCTGCCACTGGCCAGAGCTGGGCTAATAAACAATGTTGTATGTATCTCTGTGAGAGCATATTTAAGAAAAAAAAAAAAAAAAGAAAAAAAAAAAAAGCTGCACAACAGCACCTGGAAGAGCAAGGAGTGAGAAACTGCCCTGCAGACACCAAGGTCAGTAAAGAAGGAGGGCAGGAGGTGCCCCAGTTGGTGTAGCAGAAGCTCCCCTGTAGCCAGTGGAGAGGACTATGGTGGATCAGGCTGTCCCCCTGCAGACCATGGTGTACAACAGTGGAGCAGATTTCCGTGCTGCAGCCCATGGAGGAGACCGTGGTGGAGCAGGTGGATACATTCTGAAGGAGGCTGCAGCACATGGAGAACCCCTGCAGTAACAGGCCCTGGGCTGGAGCTGCAGCCTGTGGAGAGGAACCCATGCAGGAGCAGGGGTCTGGGGGGAGCTGCTCCTTGTGGGGGACCCAGGTTGGAGAAGTTTGCTCTTGAGGGATGAACCCATGGTACGGACCCTATCTGGAGAAGTTCTTGTAGAGTTACTGCCTGTGGGAAGCCCATGCAGGATCAGTTTGGGAAGGACGGCATCCTGTGGGAGGTACCCCAAATAGAAGCAGGGGCAGAGAAAGACCAAGAAGGAGCAGCAGAGATGAAGTGCTATAGACTGACCACAATCCCCATTCCCCCATTCCCCTGCACCACTCAGGGAGCAGAATTGGAAGAGGGTGGATGTGGCAAGGTGTTTTTTTTTTCTTTCCTTTGTTTCTCACTTTCCTATTTTGATAGTAATAGGCAATAAGTCTTACTACTTCCCTACTCTGAGTCTGTTTTGCCTGTCTCGATAATTGTATAGAAATGTCTCCCCATCCTTATCTCAACCCTTGAGCCCTTTGTATCATATCATATTTTCTCTCCCTTTCCCTTTACAGATGGGGAGTGAGAGAGCTACAGAGGTGGAGCTTGTCTGCCCACACAAGTAAAACCACCATGTCATGGGCCTCTGAAACTTCACTCCTACTCTTTTAATATTGTTGTCTTCCAAGTCCAATGTTTGTCATCAGGATTCCTCTCATCCTCTCACCCTCTTGATGTGATTCCTAACTAAATCTAGCCTAATAGCAGTTCCAGAAGAAACAAGCAAACAACTTCTCTCCTCTGGTTGATTTCATAGCATTATAGAATGTCTTGGGTTGGAAGGGACTTTAAAGATCATCTAGTTCCAACTCCCCTACCTTGGGTAGGGATGCCACCCACTAAACCTGGTTGCCCAGGGTCTTGAACACTTCCAGGAATGGGGCATCAACAACTTTTCTGGGCAATCTGGACCAATGCCTCACCATCTTCTGAGTGAAAAATTTCCTCCTAACATCTAATATAAATCTTCCCTCTTTTAGTTTAAAGTCATCCCCCCTTATCCTGACATAGTCTGTCCAAGTAAAAAGTTGATCTCCATCTTTTTTATAAGTCTCCTTTGAGTACTGAAAAGTCACAATAATGTCACCCTGGAACATTCTCTTCTTCTGGCTCAACACCCCCAGATCTCTCAGCTTTTTTTTCGTAAGAGAGGTGTTTGGGCCCTCCAGTCATCTTCATGGTCATCCTCTGGACCTGTTCTAACAGATCCATATCCTTCTTGTGCTGGGAGCCCCAGACCTGGATGCAGTACTCCAAATTGTGCCTCACAAGGCCAGAGTAGAGGGGGACAATCACCTCCCCCCACCTGATGATCACAACTCTCTTGATACAACCCAGGATGTGTTGCAGGAAGCACGGCCGAAAGCACGACAGACACCAGTAGAGTCAGATCATGCTCCATTTTATTGCCCGAATAGCCTAACTTTTATAGAGAACTTAACAGGGGTGGACAGTATTTCACACAAGGTTATTGGTCAAAAGCACTCAGACAAACAACTACAAGAAAACAACCCCACCTGCAAGAAAACAACCCCTTGTGATTAGCAGTCACATAGACCTTGTCCTTGAAGCCAGCTACTGGTAACAATATTTTTCTGAATTCCTCAATTGGGCGATGTGGGAACACTGACATGGGAACTTCTCATAGTTGCCCTGGTAGCTTGGTTTGCTCAGCTACAGCAAGCCATGGTACTTTTGCTGTTTCAAGAAATCCCTCAACAAGGATGCAGTTGGCCTTCTGGGCTGCAAGCATGTACTGATGGCTTATGTCAATCTTTTCATCAGCTAGAACCCCTAAGTCCTTCTCTGCAGGGCTGCTCTCAATGGTTCATCTATCAGTCTCTACTTGTGTCTGGGATTGCCCTGGCCCAGGTGCAATGCCTTGCACTTGGACTTATTGAACCTCATGTGGTTCACATGGACCCACTTCTCCAGCTTGTCCAGGTTTCGGATAGCATCCCTTCATTCTGTTGTATCATCTGCACCACTCAGGTTGGTGTCATCTGCAAACTTGCTGAGGGTGCACTTGAACCCACAAAGTCATTGACAATGATTTTAAGCAGCACCAATCCCAGAACAGACCCCTGAGAAACAACACGTCACCAGTCTCCACCTGGACATAGAGCCACTGACCACCACTCTTAGCATGACCTTCAAGCCAATTCCTTATCCATTGAATGGTCCACCCATCAAGTCCATATCTCTCCAATTTGGAGATCAGTATGTCATGCAGAACAGTGTAAAAGCCTTGCAGAAATCCAGGTAGATGACGTAGATTAGTCTTCTCTTGTCAACTGATGCAGTCACTCCATCATAGAATGTCACAAGATTGGTCGAGCACTATTTACCCTTGGTGAAGCCATGCTGGATCTCTGGGATCTCCACTTTGTCTTGCATGTGATTTGACATTGTCTCCAGGAGGATCCGTTTCATGATCTTCCGAGGCACAGAGGTGAGGGTCACCAGTCTGTAGTTCCCTGGGTTGTCCTTTCTACCTTTTTTAAAAATGGAAGTAATGTTTCTCTTTTGCCAGTCACCAAGGAGTTCACCTGACTGCCAGAACTTTTCCAATATGATGGAGAGGGTCTTGGCAACTACATCAGCCAATTCCTCCAGGACCCTGGGATGCATGTCATTGAGCCTCATAGATTTGTACGTGTTTAGTTTCATCAGGTGATCTCGAACCTACTCTTTGCTTGAAGTGGGAGGTTCTTTGCTTCCCCAAACCACTTCTCTGTGTTCAGTAAAATGAGAGACATGGTAAGCCTGACTGGTAGTGACAACTGAGGCAAAGACTTTGCGGAGTACCTCATTCTTCTCCATGTCAGTTGTTACCAGTTCACCCTTCTCATCCATCAGAGGGATTGCATTCTCCTTGGCCTTTCTTTTCTGAGCAATATAACTGTAGATAGAATCCCTTCTTGTTACTATTGGTATCCCTTGCCTTCCATCGGTGCCTTGGCTTTCCAGATCCCATCCCTGCACATCTGGAAAGTATCCCTGTACCCTTCCCAGACCACATGATCCTGCTTCCAATGTCTGTGCATTTAATTTTTGTGTCTCAAGTTGACCAACAGGACCTTGCTCAACCACCCTGGCTGCCTGTCCTCCCTGCTCTCTTTCTTACACATGGGGATGGAAAGTTCTTGTTCTCTAAGGAAAATGTCCTTAAAGATTTGACAGCTCTGTTCAGCTCCTTTGTCTCTGAGGACAGTGTTCTAGGGGATCTCATCCACTAGGTCTTTAAATAGCTTGAAGTTCAGGGTCCTGACTCTGCTCTTTTTCAAGTCCATATTCCTCGAGATCACAAACTCAACCAGGGCATGGTCACTGTAGCCCAGACTGCCTCCAGTCCTAACCTCTTTAATGAGTTCACCCACATTGGTGAGCATCAGGTTCAGCAACGCTTCTCCTCTGGTTTGTCAAATACCCAGACTTGGAAGTTATCCTCAACACACTCTAAGAGTCTCCTGATTGCTTACAGTTTGATGTGTAGCTTTTTCAGCAGTCATCTTAGTAGGCAAAGTCCCCCAGCATGATGAGAGCATGTGAGCGTGCTGCTTCTTGTAGTTGAAGTAGCTGTTGTAGTTGAGCCTCGGCATCAGGCTCCCCTTGATCAGGCAGCCTGTATTAGACCCTGACCACATGGTATCCTTTATTGGTCTGGTCCTCTAACTTTTACCCACAAACTCTCAACCTGCCTGTTATTTTCTCAGTCATCTCTTTGTAATCAAACCATTTTTTTTTGACATAGAGGGCAACACCCCTGTCCCTCCTTCCCTGTCTGTTTCTTCTGAAAAGCTTGTAGCCCTTGTTTCCAGTATTCCAGTTATGTAATCTGCCCTACCACATTTCCATGATGGCAACCATGTCATAGTTTTGTATTTGCACCATGGTCTCCAATTCCTCCTGCTTGTTTCCCATGCTGCATGCATTGTTGCAGAAGCACTTCAGCTGGGCTATCAGTTACATCACATTTTCAGAAGAACATTTCCTGATTGCTCTGGGACAGTTCACAAATATTTTCCTATTGTTTCTTAGAGTGACAATGTTCTCAGGTTTGCTTCCTTCACTCAGAGGTGCATCCCCTACCCCCACTACATCTATTTTAAAGACCTGCTGATAAATGCAGCCAGCTCACTGCCCAGAACACTCTTGCCCCACCTTGTCAGCAGCACCCCATTCAGTGTCAGTGTGCCTGGCATGTCTGGTCTCTCAAAAGTGTGTTCAAGATCATAGAACCTGAAACCTTGAGCAAGGCCTCACAGCCAATCATTTACTTTTTCCATTTTTCTTCTTTTTCTTGTGCCACAGTCACCAAATGGGAGAAGAGGGGAGAACACTACATGTGTTTCTGATCTCTTCAACATCTTTCAAAGGGACATATAGTCTCTTTTGATACTTTGGAGCCTCCTAGTTGCAGTACTTTTTGACCCTACATGAAAAAGTAGGCAAGTGTGGTAGTCTTTGGGACCTACCAAACTTGGTAGCCTCTTTGGAATGTCATAAATATGGGCCCCAGGCAGGCAGCAAACATCTCTGGACAGATTAGCCAGACATCAAACGGGAACCTCAGTGCCCCTCAGAGAGGAGCCTCCAATGACTAATATCCTTTGTGCCTTTTTTTATGTCAGTGGTTTTGATGCAGGTGGTAGACTGAGCCAACGTTGTACAGTTACCCTTTCAGAGGTCTTTATCATTAATCACACAATCTCCTCCCTCAAACTTTAAAGTGTTGCTAGGGCACTTCAGGGGCAAGGGTGAGGCTCTTACACCTGCTCTAAGAGACAAAGGCCAAGTCTCCCCTATTATGTGAGACTTTCAAATGTGTTCATTCAGGACTGCAACTTTGTTTACTTTCCTCCTTAGCAGGACTTAAGGTGGGGCTGTTGCTATGACTGTGAGTGTATAATACTATTTGTCAACCTCCCTCCCAGATTCCTGGATGCCACATTACCTGATGAGGTCCTCTTTCTACACAGCCACCTGTTCGAGATGTTCATCCAGCTGTGTACACTTGCACCCATGACACCTGCCTCCGCTTTCAGGAACTACAGGAACTTCCAGAGACTGGAGTTCCCTGTATATGAGGGTGTGGGAAGCTCCTTCTATCCCCTGAAAGTCTTTTTGTTTGTAAGTATCTGACTGGGGAGGTTGTGGCCTCTCCATCTGGGTTTCAGCCTCAGAAAAGCAAGTCTGGCATGTGGACACCATTTCTTTTGCAGTAGAAGGACCTTCTTCTGTTGCTCCCATTTATAGTCTTATTCATTCAAAATAATCCAAACTCTTTATTATATATTGTGATTTGTAAACAATTAAAAAATCATTTGAAGAGCTGCAATAGTAATTGACTACTGCTTTTCTTGATCTAAGAAGAACCTAAGCCATTCTTTCTTTAGCAGGGTGGATGAGCCAATTGTGTTTGTTTTTCTTGTTGTTTTGTTTTGTTTTAAGCATTGCTGTATGTATGTATGTTTTCAGATAGTGAGCAAAAGAGAATTTAGGTGTAATGAATTTTCAGTGATGTGCATGCTGGAACATTTTTCTCTAATAAATAAAACTGGAATTTTGTCAAAGGCTATTGGAAATTATCCAAGTAAGGTTATATGCATCAAAACAGAGGAAATATTAAATCACTTATGAAGCTGTAAGGAGCTAGAAAAGGATGTACTAAGAAGATAGATAAATAGATAGATAAATTAGACAAGGGTCTGATGGGCTTTCAGTTTTATATTTTGTCCTTTCCTGTCCTGTATATCATTTAAGCCTTTTAAAATAACAATGTAAAAAGATCAGCAGTTACCAAGAGGCTTTTACACTCAAACAAAAGCTATCCATGTATCTCTGCCTTTCAGCCGACATTGTCAGATGGGATAAAGTAGACATTTTAGAGCCCAGTGGCTCTAAAATGTAACCTCTGCTTTTTCCTTTTACTTAGTTATTTTTGTCTCACCCATTTTTCTTACCTAAGCCCTCTAGTCAGTATAGAATAAGCTCCTATTAGGAGTGTCTGCAAGATGGCTAAAGTCTGTTGTCATGGTTTTGGTGTGGACAGAGTTAATTTTTCTCATAGAAGCTAACACAATGCCGTGTTTTTCATTTTTGATTAAAATAGTGTTGATAACACACTGATGTTTTTAGTTGTTGCACAACGGTGCTTACACAGAGCCCAAGATTTTTCCACTTCTCATGCTGCCCTGCCAGATAGGAGGCTGGGGGTGCACAAGGAGGGGACACATCCAGGACAGCTGGCCCAGACTGGCCAAAGGGATATTCCATTGAATAATAATTCAGCAATAAAAGAAGGGGTAAACAAGGAGAAAATGGGGCACATCATTAGCAATGGCATTTGTCTTCTTAATGAACTGTTACATGTGAGGAGCGTTGCTTTTCTGGAAGTATTTGAACACCTGCCTGCCAATGGTAAGAAGTGAAATAACTTCTTGTTTTGTTTTGCTTGCATATGTGATTTTTGCTTTACCTAATAAACTATCCTTATCTCAAAGTTCTCACACTCTTATCTTTCTGATTTTCTATTCAATCTCACCTGGGGAGAGTGAGAGAGCAGCTGTGAGGTGCTCAGCTGCCTGCTGGGATTAAACTACAACAGCTGCTTTCACTACCTCTGCTTATCTGCAACATGCTCAGTTATGCTATCACAGTTAATGCTCTCCTGCCCTTTTCATTTTTCCAAAGTGTCAGACCAAAATCCATAAAGTAATCAGTTCACCCCCTCTCTTGTGCTTCCATTTATTTCTACACATGGTCATCTGACTCAGGAAGCATCATATATTCTGGGAAAACTGAGCTCCATCTTTAAATGTTATCCCCTATTTTCAGGTGATGTAAAGACAGAATCACAAGGTTAGAAGCTAAATA
Source organism: Anas acuta (assembly GCF_963932015.1). Lineage (NCBI taxonomy): Eukaryota > Metazoa > Chordata > Aves > Anseriformes > Anatidae > Anas > Anas acuta. The sequence goes on from NC_089017.1 coordinate 28,198,859, forward strand.
CATTTAAACAGGTGTTCTGTTTTGTAAACAAACAAACAAACAAAAAAAAACTGATAATGCAAGTCAGTCATAACGCAAACTGAAAGGGTTAAAAACTAAAGCAAAGTTAATTCATGAAGGTACTTTTTACTATGAAAAATATTCATTCAGAAAAATTTACCTGGGGAATTGAAAGCCAGGACAACAGTTTTCTTTTAAAGATTTAGCTTAATGAGAGTAGTAGAGATGTCAATATTGGCTATAAGACATATGAGGTAAGAAATGTAGGATAATGTAATAAAAATATAATAATCATCAATCCTCTCCTTCTGTAAGATCACAGATCACAATCTAGTTATCTAGTTTTTATCAGTGTCCTGGGGGCCTCACTCTACCATGACAGAGAATATTAGATTGTGCAAGGGAAGGGAAGTAGAAATGACTGGCAAGTGATAGGGAGGCAAGCCTCTGTGGAAGTACAGAATCTCTTGCCAGATCAGGGCAATATCAGGGAGATCCTTAGCTCCACTTGTAAAGTTTCTTAGCTACACTTGCAAAGTTCTCCCTTTTTTCCCCTGGTTAAAGCAAAGTAAAGAAAGAAATATGTGAGATTATCCCTCTTCCTTTGAAAAACCCTCCTTTTTTTTTTTTTTTTTTTTTTTTTTTATAGGCCCTTATACTCCAAAACATAGAACATTTTCCTCTCTTTCCCATAGGAATGTAAGTATAAAAAATAGATATAAATAATAAGATTTGGTAAAAGAAAATATATTCATTGTATTTTACATTTGCCCTGTAATTTGTTGTGTGATCTGTATATACATACAAAAAAAAAAAAAAAAAAAAAAAAAAAAGCCTTGTAATTAAAAATCCCAGCATAATATGGGAGAAAAGTATCCACTTATTGGTCTACATTTACAGAATAACTGAAAGGCAATCTGGCATTCATTCCAAATAAATATCAGGGAAGATTTTTTCTGACTGCTCTGTGAGTCAGTAGAGAGTTTTGCTTGTGCATACTTACTCCATGGCTGTTGGCTATTCATCACCTTTGCTTCCTCAGTTCCAAGGTATGTGGCAGAGGTCACAAGTCAAGCTAAATCAGATTGGCTTCTGGATTACAGAAAGCAGGGTACAGGTGGAGTATTTAGCATAATTAGGCTCACTGTGACAACAATGATAACAATAACTGATAATAATAATACATGTAATGACAACAGTTTTATTTTTATATTAAATGCAACACAAATTAAGTGTCTATAGCAATGTTATAAATAAACTTAATATGAAAAATAAATGAAAAAAAAAAAATGCTACGGACAGGAAGTTAGAAAGCTATTTTCTTTCCTGTCAGTGACATTCCCTTCATACTCTTTCTTGTGAGAAATAGGTTCAGCCCAGCCAGCATGGGTTTATGAAAGGCAAGTACTGCCTGACCTACCTCATCTCCTATGATCAAGTAAACCACTTGGTGGATAAGGGTAAGGCTGTTCATACAGTCTACCTAGATTTCAGCAATGCCTTTGAAGCAGTCTCCCACAATATTCTCCTGGTGAAGCTGGCAGCCCACAACTCGGGCGGGTATACTCTTTTCTGGGTGAAAAACTGGCTGTATGGCTGGGCCCAGAGAGATTGGTGGTGAATGGAGTGAATCCAGCTGGCAATTGGTCATCAGTGGTGTTCCCCAGGGGTTAGTGTTGGGTCCCATCCTCTTCAATATTTTTATTGATGATTTGGATGAGGAAAATGAGTTCACTCTCAGCAAATTTACAAACACCAAGTAGGGGGGAAATGTTGATCAGCTGGAGGATAGGAAGGCCCTGCACAGGGACCTGGACATATGTGCTCTGGTGAGGCTGCACCTCAAGTACTGTGTACAGTTTTGGGCCCCTCACTACTAGAAGGACATCGAGGTAGTGGAGCATGTCCAGAGAAGGGCTACAAAGCTGGTAAAGGGCCTGGAAAACAAATCTCCTGATGAGCAGCTAATGAACTGGGGTTGTATAGTCTGGAGAAGAGGAGGCTCAGGGGAGACCTTAATGCTCTCTGCAGGTACCTGAAAGGAAATTGTGGGGACCTGGGGGTCGGCCTCTTCTAGCAGACAAGTAACGATAAGACTAGGGGGAATAGCCTCAAGTTGTGCCAGGGGAGGTTCGTGTTGGAAATTAGGAGAAATTCCTTCTCAGAAAGAGTGGTTAGACATTGGAATGGGTTCCCAAAGCAGTGGTGGAGTCACTGTCCTTGGGGATGTTTAAGGAAAGGTTGGACTTAATGCTTAGGGACATAGATTAGTGGGTACTGTTGGTGGTAGGGGGACGGTTGGACTAGGTTTTTGAGGTTTTATTCAATCTTAATTATTAATGATGATTTTTTTTTCTATTTTAAGAAATATCTATTGATAATAGTGGGAGAAGATAATCTATGACACAGAAAATTAAATCTTTTCTGTTAGCAATCACTATGTTGCTGAAAAATGAGGAAGTGTTTGAGAAAACCTATTACAGTATTCTTAGTGACATACTAAAGAGCAGTGCTTTTGTTAAGATGGAAATATTTAAATACTTCCTATTTTGAGAAAGTACGTCAGTATTCACTTTTAATTTTTATAATCAGTTTCTAATACCTACCAAACCTTTTCAGATGAATGAAATGTAAGTGTGGTACCATATGTGCAAAGATATGTAGCCTATTAGTAATAGATATAAAAATAAAATATAGATGCTCAAAACTTGAAATGTAAGTGATTTCTTTACAAAGAAGATAAAAAGATAATGAGGGTTTGCTAGGTAAAACAAAAGCTGTACACAGAAGCCAAGCAAACAAGGAGTTCATTTGCTACTTCCCATCAGCATATAAGTGTTCAGACACTTCCAGGAAGTCAGAGCACATCATGTGTAACGGTTTCTTGGGGAGACAAAAGCCACCACTCATAACAGACATAACTGTTATCAGAATGGTCCCAGACACAGCAAAGCAAGATGATAAGGAGTATAACAAACAACAGAAGCAAAAACAACCTCTAACAACCACTGGACTCTAACATACAGGAAGGCAAGCAAGCCTCATGGCAAGCACAGAAGCCTGCCAATTAGCAGCTAAACAGCTATAACATCTATAAATTTGGTCTAGCACACTTCACACCCCAATCAAATCTGTCATTACCTGAAACCCTCTGGGCCCTGTGTTGGGTACCAAAAAGGACTGTTGTACTTTAACACCACCACACCAGCAGGCATCTACGTGCTGCACAGCCACTTGCTCACTCTCCCCAGATGAGATGGTGGAGACATTCAGAAAGGCACACAATGATTTATTGGGAAAACAAATGCTATCATTCCTGATGCAACCACTTCCTCCTTCTTTACCCCTTCTTTTATGCTGAGAATTATATCAATGGAATACCCCTTTGTCCAGCCTGGGCCAGCTGTCCTGGCTGTGTCTTCTCCCATGTTCTTGTGCACCCTTCCCTTCCCACCCCTTCCCGCCCCTTCCCGCCCCATCCCTTCCTGCCTCTTCCCTCCCCTCCCTGCCCTCCCTACCCTTCCTTGCCCTTCCCTTAGAATAATATAATTGCATTTAAATATGTGTAATCAGAGTTAGAAAATAGGAAGTTTTTGTGGAATATAAACTGCTATGACCCTGAAAATTGCACCATAGCACAACAGTTGTCATCACAACCTCTCAACCTGCAACAGGATATTGACATTTAGTCAACTACTGTATGCTTATTTTTCTCAATAAAATTACTATTTTCTGTAAGGATACTGTACTATCTTAGACAAGTAAAGAAATGGTGGTTTCTGTGACTTATTTTGTGGTTCTCTTTGTGTTTTTCCACCTGTTTTTTCTGTATTTACTTTTCCTTGAAGATACATGTATATACATAGAATCAGAGAATCATAGAATGTTTTGGGTTGGAAGGGACCTAAAAGTCCCCTACCATAGGCAGGGATGCCACCCATTAGATCAGGTTTGCCAGGACCCCATCCAGCCTGGCCTGGAATACCTTCAGGGATGGGGCATCCACAACCTTTCTGGGCAACGCCAACAGTGCCTCACCACCCTCCAAGTTAAAACTTTCTTCATACATCTAATATAAATCTCAGCTCTTTCAGTTTAAAACCATTCCCCCCTTCTCCTATCATTGTCTACCCAGGTAAAGAGTGCCTCTCCATCCTTTTTTTAAGAATCTTTTAAATATTGAAAAGCCACAATGATGTCTCCATGGAGCTTTCTCTCACTCAAGCTGAACATCCCCATCTCTCTCAGCCTTTCTTCATAGGAGAGGTGCTCCATCCCTCTGGTCATATTTGTGGCCCTCTTCTGAACCCATTCTAACAGGTCGACATCTTTCTTGTTCTGGGGCCCCAGACCTGGATGCAATATTCCAAGTGGGGCTTCACAAGGGCAGAGTAGAGGGGGACAATTACCTCCCTCAACCTGCTGGTCATTCTGTTGATGCAGCACAGGATAGGGTTGGCCTTCTGGATTGCAAGCATGCACGCTGGCTCATGTCAGGCTTCTCATCTACCAGAACACCCAAATCCCTCTCTGGAGGTCTACTCTTAATGAGTTGTTCTCCCAGTCTGTACTCTTGCCTAGGATTGTTCCAACGCAGGTGCAGCACCATGCACTTGGACTTATTGAACCTCATTTGGTTCATGTGGGTCCATTTCTCAAGCCTGTCCAGGTCCCTCTGTATGGCATCCCTTCCGTCTGTTGTATCAATGGCACTACTCAGCTGGGTATCATCTGCAAACTTGCTGAGGGTGCACTCAATCTTGACATCTATGTCATTGATGAAGATACTGAAAATCACTGGTTCCAAGGTAGACCACGGAGGAACACCGTTTTTCACTGGTCTCCACCTAGATATAGAGCCATTGACCACTGTTCTCTGGCTAAGGCTAAGTCCATCAAGCCAATTCTTTATCTACCAAATTTCCATTCTTCTATCCATATCTCTCCAATCTGGAGACCAGAGTATCAGATGGGACCCTGGTAAAAGCCTTACAGAAGACAAGGTAGATGACATCGGTCAGTCTTCGCTTGTCAACTCCATCATAGAAGGCCACCAGATTGATCAAGAATGTTTTGCTCTTGGTGAAGCCATGCTGGCTATCTCAGATCTCCTCCTGGTCTTACACATGCCTTAACATTGTCTCCAGGAGGATCTGTTCCATGATCTTACCAGGCACAGAAGTGAGGCTCACCAGTATGCAGTTCTCTGGGTCTTCCTTTCTACCCTTTTTAAAAACGGGAGTGATATTTCTGTTTTTCCAGTCCAGGGACTTTGCCTGACTGTCGGAACTTTTCAGGTATGATGGAGAGGGTCTTGGCAGCTACATCAGCCAGTTCCTTAGTTTCACTCTTTCTTTTCTACCCAATGTACCTGTAGGATCCCTTCTTATTTTTTGCATCCCTCACCAACTTTAGCTCTGTCAGTGCTTTGGCTTACCTGATCCCATCCCTGCACATCCGGACAGCATTTCTGTACTCCTCCAAGGGAACACAGCCCTGTTTCCACTGACTGCAAAGTTCCTTCTTTTTTTTTTTTTTTCTTTTTTTTTGCTTGTCCAGGGGGTCATTGACCAGCCATACCGGTTTCCTGCCTTCCCTTCTTGATTTACATGTATTGCACATGGGGATGGAGAGCTCTTACGTTCTAAGAAAAACATCCTTAAATAATTGCCACATCTGATCAGATCCTCTGTCCCTAAGGACAGTGTCCCATGGGATCTCATCGATTAATTCTTTGAAAAACTGGAAGTTTGCTCTTCCAAAGTTGAGGGTCATGACTTTGCTCTTTGCCAGGCCCACATCCCTTGAGATCACAAACACAACCAGAGTATGGTCACTGCAACCCAGGCTTACATGTACTCTAATCTTAACCTCTTTAATGAGGTCATCCACATTGGCGAGCACCGAGTCCAGAAACGCTTCTCCTCTGGTTGGTCTCATGATAGCATGATAAAATTTAGAACATAGTTTTCTAATTGCACCATGGCTTTCAAATCCTCCTGCTTATTCCCCATGATGCACGCATTGGTGTAGAGGCACTTGCTGGGCTATTGGTCACTACCTTTTCAGAGGAACCATTCGTAATTCCTGTGGAACAATTCACAGGTGTCTCTTGTTGTTTTCCGGAGCATTGACATCCACTGGTTCTTTTGCATCTCTTACAGGTACATCCCCTTTCCCCACCAAATCTAGTTTAAGGCCCTACTAATGAGTCCAGTCAGCTTGCTGCTTAGAATGTTCTTACTCCACTTCACCAGGTGTGCCCCATCTGGTGTCAGCATCCCTCGTCTCTCAGAATAATACCTGAGATCATAGAACCCAAAACCCTGAACATACCACCAGTTGTGCAGCCATTCCCCTGATTAGTATATTGCCTCCTCCTTGGGTCCCAGTCTCCAACTGGGAGGACTGAGGAGAACACTACTTGAACTCCCAAACCCTTCAACATCTGTCCAAGGGACATAAAGTCCCTTTTGATGTTTCATAGTTTTGTTGCTGTGACCTCATTTGTCCCTACATGAAAGAGTAAGAATGTGTGGTAGTCGTGTGGTTTAACCAAGCTTGGTAGCCTTGTACTGATGTTGCACATGTAGTCCCCAGGCAGGCAGCAAACCACCCAAGAGAGATTGCCTGGGCAGCAGATCGGTGCTTCAGTGCCTCTCAGAGAGGAACCTCCAATTACCAATAACCTTTCTGCTTTTTTTGTGGCACTGGTTCCTATATGCATGGTTTGCTGTTCCACCTTTATAGTGTTGCCCTTTCCTGGTGCTTGACCATTACCATTGTTATTATTATCCTCTTCTTTTTAGAGACCCAGAGCATCATATCTATTTTGTAGAGGCACTTAGGGGACAAGAGGGAGATTCCTCCTGCTCTGAGTAGGGACAATGGTCCAGCTTCCCTTGTCTTGTGAGTCCATCAATTGTACCAATTCAGGATCAAAGGCTCCCTTACCAGTCCCTTGTGAGGACTTGAGGTAGGGCTGTTGCTCAGCCTGAGCCAGCTCTTGATACCACACATCAATCTCTCACTCAGAATTCCAAATGCTTCACTGCCTGTTGAGCTTCTCTCACAAAACAACAACTTGTTCAAAAAGCTCATCCATCTGGGCACACTTGCACCAATGACTCCCAGTTCTGCCTTTGGGCCCTAGGGGGACTTACAGATTCTGTAGTTCCCCACAACTGGAGGTCTGGGAAGCTGTTTCTGTCTGCTCTGTCTGCATATGGGTATCTGCCATGGGAGGCTGTGGCCCCTCTGTCTGGATTTTAGTCTCAGTCTGGTGGATGCGGCTGATGGACACCATTTTTTCTTCAGTATCAACCTGCTCCTTGGCACTTCAGCAAAGAGTGGCTACTTCCCACCCTGCTACATGCCCTGCCCATGTGAACTTCCGTGCCACATGCACCACACCCTGTTTCCCTACCCTGGTTGCTCATGATCCGTGGGGGCTACCTTTGTATGTGAGGGGGGAGAATGGCCACTGCTTTCAGCTCTGCCCAAACCTTGTCAGCCACTCTCACAAGAGCTGCTGGCTGTCTCGAGTTGCCTTGATGCAGGAAAACCCTCGCACACATGATCCCTTGCTCTTCTGCAGAACACGTTTTCCCTGGAGCCAATCACCTCAGCAATTAGAGATAATATATTTTCCATATCTAGGGAAGGCTCAAACAAGATATTAGGCTCTATCCCAAGAGTGGTCAAATACTGCAATAGGCTTCCTAGTAAGATTGTTATTGCCCCATGTCTGTCAGTGGCAGAGGCATTTGAATAATGCCCTTAGATATATTCTTTAACTTCTGGTTAGCCCTGAAGTTGTGAGGCAGTTGGACTGGATGATCTTTGTAGGTCTCTTCCAACCTACGTGTGAATCCTCTCAGACATTTTTCTGAAGTCTTTCAGTAAAATAAAATGACTCGTGGTTTCATAAGAACTATCAGCTCTCTCAGTGCTGTTCCCTTCAGGTCCTACTGATGGCACCAGAGAGAAAAAGTCAACACCTGCCCTGAGTAAAATACCTGCCCTGAGTAAAATACTGTGGAGTCTGTGAAGATTTACACATATTCTTGAACTATGGGCACAAGTTCTGTCCTGTTCATTCTCAATTAGACTAGATGCAACAATCTCAGAAAAATACATATCCTTTCACATGACAGTTTCAAATCTTCCCATGGTTGTCATCTCCTCTGCACTTTATCCCTCATATCCAAGACTTTACCAATTCATGGTAACTCTAATTTTTCTCCACCTCATCATTTTTTTTTTTTTCCCCCTCACTTTTTATTTGCTACTGCAAACTTCTGAAACAAACAAACAAACAATGTAAATTTTATGTGGTTAGCATCTGAAGTACTGAAATCATCCTCTTCTGTCCCCTAACTTTTCCTTCCTTGACTGTGTAAAACACCACAATTACAACACTTCTTCTGTTACTTTAGTTCTGTAAAGTGAACTTTAAGTCAATCCTGTTTGTTGTTATGTTTTTGTCACATCACTTTCTCTGCAAAATGTAAGATTTTTCTATTTTTTATTTCTATAATATTTCTACTTAAATTTTTGCTCTTGAATAAATCTACTTCTTTATCCACTCACTTTTTATGTTTTGCTTTTTCTATCATCACATGCTGTTGTAACAAAGGAAGCAACTAGATTTGGAAAGAATACTTCAAATCGATAAGAGAAAAGAGGAATTCAGAAATGACCCTTAGGTTGCAAACTTAATGACTCAGGTTCACCTTCTCTTCTCTCCACAGATATATCATTAAAAATGACACAATTCTGCACAAAATATGATTTTCTTTTTCCTGTGTGTGTGTTTGTCTAACACAATAATAAGAGATATCAGAGAAAAAGAGATTATGAATAATAAATGATGATGACAGTAATGTGACAAAAATCTTCTCTAGGTTATTCCTGTCTACAAACTTTGGTTTACATTAGTTCATTAGTTTTCATTAGTTTCTTGCATTGAAAATTTAGCTGAACAGTAGCTAGTTATGACTATGGTCTTCATGTTAGAGTCAGATTTGATTAGAGTCAGTACATTCTTCTCAAAATTTACAATCTATGTCCTGATACTCCTCTTGTAAAGACATAATTTCCCTTTTATTTTTGCTGATGCTTCTTTAGATTGGTTTACTAGAGATGGATCTATACATACAGAAAACACGTAATTATACGTTTTCCATTTGACGATGGATAGTATGCATAAGGTAAAGAAATTGGAAAAGGAGGCAATACAAGGCAAAAAATCAAGCTAAATATAACTTCAAGGCTCTAAGATGACTTGTTTCATCAAGCAAAAAAGTGAAAATAGTCATTTATATTTTGTCCTAATCATTCAGATTAGAATAAAAAGATTGGAAATTAAATTCATCATATTAAATGAAAACATAAATGTTAACTTCATTATGATATATTAAAAACAATTACAGTTTTCCCAAGACAGATTATTAAAACTCCTTGAGATGTATAAACAGTTTAAGGGAACTGCTAGTTCATGTGAAATCACGTGAGTCATTTATTTTACTGAAAGATTTCAGAAAGATACCTGGAGGGATCCATACATGGCTGACTAGTGGATAAAAGTAAAAAATTGAGAAAACGAGGACAATCTCTCAGATGCTCATTAGCTCAAAGTTCCTTTTTGTTCAAGATGCAGCTAAGGTGACCTTAGAGAAGAAACAGCATGAACACTATATATTGTGTAGTCAGTTTCAAACATAGTTTAAGAACACTTCACAAATAGTTATTATAAAACCTTCTCATTTAATTGATTGTATTATTAAAAATGAGTAGAACCCCACTGACTGCGGGAAGAAAATTATTCAAATTGCCTCTGTTATTATTTATAAGCTAACACAATGCAAAAGCATTATGTTGTTATATCATATTCTAATGTAAATTAAACAAGGAGGACCTACATTATAAAATTACATTATAATTACAATTTAAAACAGGGAACTCACATAATTAGAAAGCCACAGGTTTTTGTTGCTGTTTTTTGTTTTGTTTTTGTTTATGTTTTTTTTTTTTTTTTTTTTTTTTTTTTTTTTTATGTACCTCAGTGGTCCCAAGAATGATTAAACAATGAACACTGTAGTTGGAAAAAAACACTTAATTATTTATTTATTTTTAAGCTCAAGATTGAATTTTGCCTGGGGCTACATGTTCCTATGTGTCCAAACAAAGATCTTATGGGAAGGTGTATAAGCATATGTAAAGGTTTAGCCTACAAGTTTAATGAGTCAGTGTTTCAGGGAAGTAAAATTATTTGCAGTGTTGGAGCAAGCTAACCCAATGAAAGGAACAAAGATGACAGAAGCATTACACCTAGGTTTCTCAGAACAACTTCAAAAAGCTCAAACTGTACGGAAGTTCTTGCTTACGCATGGGCTGATCTAGAGCTACAGAATAGTCAAAGAGCAAAAGCCAAATAGCCAAAGAACAAAGAAGATCAGATGTTTACATGAATCCAGAGAAAGTGATACCGTATCTTTTTCTGAGAAATACCTTTTGCTTATAACATTAATATAACTTTTGCAACTACAACACTGGTCATTGAAAATTTAAGTCATAAATAAAAAGCACCAGCATGATGTAAAAAACTGATACAGTTTGTGCCATGGAAGACAGAACAAAAAAAAAAAAAAAAAAAAAAAATAAGAAAAGGGGATGGGTGGGGGAGGAGGAGGGAGGAGGAGGTTGTTAACTATCTGTTAACAGACATGTAGTAAAGGTCACAGATGACATATGAAACATAACCTATTTACTTTTCCTTGTGCAATATACATTGTTAAATTCCATTAGCATAATACATAATGCATAATAAAAAGTTTAATTCTCATTATGATATTATGATTCTCATAAGATGATTAGTAGTGATAATATAATGAAAACAATGGCTTTTTCTATTTTTTCCCTCCCTACCGGTAACACCACCAGAATATTCCTTTTTCCAGTGATGTCAAACCATCGCTTTACATATAATGGGTTATATGCAAGTATATTTTTATTGTGTAAATATTTTATTTAAATGCAAGCATATCTTTGTGTATAGTGGTTTTCTGAACTGCATTATTAGAAGATAGACATTAGAAATAAACTAAGATATAGAGAAATTAGTGTTTTGCATGGAAAGTAAAGATCTTACATTACTTAACATAGATCAGACCCTGATGAACACCTTTATATGCATCACAGTGAGATGTCTGCAGTTATTTGGAATCTTAAAGTAAAGAACAAAAATTATTTGTTTCTCAGTAGGTTGTAACTTTTTTTTTTTTTAATTGACTTTTGAACCTCTGTGTCTGAATTGCCGTTGTTATATGTATCAGCTTATTTTTAAAAAGTACAAAAATTGTTGTAATGTATCCCTTATGCCTCTAGTCTATGAATTAACATGCATCAGAAAAATTCATTTATTATGAGTTAGAAAAACCCTCCTTATTTTCTTATTGCTAGAAGAATGCAGACTAGGATAAAAACAGCACCTGACATAAGTTAGATAGATATTGTGTATTATTCAAAAATAAATAAATAAATAAATAAATAAATAAATAAATAAATCATAGTCAGGTTAGCGTTACAGCCACAGCATTTGTTAATCAGACAATGATGTGATTAATGTATTGACTGCATAATAAAGTCATGACTATGTTATTGTGGTGTTATTTATTTACTTATTTACATGAAAGAAATAGGAAAATACTCATGATACCCTCAAAATCTCTACCTCTATCTAAAACTACTTCATAATTAGCAAGTTCAATGGATTTATGTCTTTTTTTTTTATAAATTCCAGATGCTTTAGGTTGCTACTACAATGTAGAGTACGAACATTTTTTCCTATTTTAAGACAATAAATCTTCATATTTTTCTATATATATTTATAATTACGATATATATTGCTATAAATATTTATAATATCCAGTGATTCTGGGCTGAGATAATGTATTTCTTTCCTAAGGAACATGAACTTATCCTGTATTTAATCATTATTTTCTGAAAATCAGAATATCCTTAACCAGAACAAGAAAGAACAGCTATATAGCACTCTGTGTTGCAGCTGTCAAAAAAAAATAAAAAATCTATTGAAACCATAATGATCATAATAATCTTTACAGTATGAAACATTGGTTAATATGGAAAAGCAGGGTCTGCCTCCTTTAAATAGAACCTAGAATTAAATAGTCTTAGGTTTTGTGTTGTTTTGCTGTTTTCTCTTTCTGTCTTTTACTGTTCTCACTCACAACTACCTTTAGAGAAAAACAAGCTCATTTGTAGCTCTCAGAATTCAGAAGAACTTTGTTCTGTATTATTTTCACATCTATGTAAGTTAAAAAGTTGAAATTTAAAGTGCTGAACATCAAGCCATATAATTCAAAAATGAGTGGTCTTTAGAACAAGAAAGAATCTTTTGATAACTGTCACAGAATGGCAGTTCAGAAGTGTGACTCTCACTTTCTAGTCACATGGTGCTATCTTCCCATGTTTTATGTGACATTTGCATTAAAGAAAAAGAAAATAATGTCTTTTAAAACTAATTCTATATACAAGGAATACAAACAAGTTGGTTCCTTATAATAGCAATTATTTATTTTTGCTGATATTATTTATTTATTATGTATTTTTACTGATCCACCCTTTAGAATTCTTCATCTTTGAAATGTTTGTCTGAAAAAGTAGGTTACAAAACAGCTGCACACATGCTCAGGATGTGCCCTTGCAGTCATAAACATATTTTACAGGGTCAGTTTTCCTAAGATCACGATCACATCTGTTTCAAATTTATGCCAATATAAAGGTGGAGAAGTGTTCTGTTTTACTGGCTCTTTGACTTTTGCTCACTGTTTCTAGTATTTGCAGGCCATCTGCAACTTAAAGCTGAAGTCTCCTGTGAACCATTCAATTGAGACTGTGAAGTGGAATAGCAAACAGGCACTTGTATGCTTCTTTGAAAGGACATTGTGGAATAAAAGCCTATGGAAATATTGGAGCAAAATAGTCACAAAAACACATACTAGACTAGTGCAGACCCATGTGGAGGAAATAAAAATATCTTTATGGCTAAGAATATGTAATTCTTTTAGACATTCAGGCACTCACTCTTCAGAGGAATTCAAAATGATTTACCATTCTTCATAATTACCCAGATTTTTTTCCATTATAACTTTTCATTTGGAAAGGTAAATATATTTGCACATATAGATTTTTATGTGCAGAAAGTTAAAGTACTAATGTTAAATACATGTAATAAAAGTTATTCAGTAGCAATGAAAATGTTTCTTGTTTTCAAGATACTTTTGAATATTTACAGTTAAGATCTAGTAACATTTCTTTAAACAAATAATTAAAATAATCTGTTGCTAACAGGGTTGTTAATGAGGACTGAAAGAAACAAGACTGTTACCCACAAGCATTGAGTGGTAATACACACAACACCGCCCCTTTGGATAGTTTCTTTCTATTTCCTTCCTGCTCTTGTTGCCGTGTAATGTAATGGTCTTCCTTTCTGAAGAGCTATAGCAATAGACAAAACAGTGACTGTAGCAGCTCCTGGGCTTTAAGTCAATCCATCCTTGGCTAAGTTACTGTGTCCCACTCCTAACTGAGCTTCCTTACTTTTTCTTTGGAGAGTACTGACTGAGTAGTCATTACATATTATGTCTCTTCTGGACTAGTTCAACTTTTATCAATATTTTGCAAATAATATGATATCATTTAGATCTTTCTCCATTTTAAATAGAATAGGCCCTTCAGACATTGAATAAGTGCTTAAACTGAGCTCTTGATGAATACCTCAAAAGGGTGACTTAGTATTGTTATAATTATTTTATTGTATGTGTGTGTTTGCGTGTGCACGCATGTGTGGAATTCCATGCATAAATACAATAAGTTAAAAGTAAAAGAGAAAAATAAAAATAATATTAAAAAAATAAATAAAAATGTGAAGAAAGTAGAATAACAAAATGTGCTTCCATTCATTTCAAAATTGTATAACTTCATTATACCATACACCAAAAAAAAAAAAATAAAAATAAAAATACATCAATGTCAAACCTAGTTCCTCAAAATAAATAGTATAATCTGAGGTAAATTAAAAGATACAAAGGCCTTTTGATAACATTTTTGTTTGATACTGTTCAATTAGAGGTTTTTGTTCAGTTCTTCATATTTGCTACCACGGAACCCTCCTAATATATAAAACTTCAACATTGTCCTATGATTACATACCTGCTTGCACAATTATGAGAATATGTTCCACCAAAGTAACATGCCTGAACCCTAACAAATGGGTTTTGTAGAAGTATTTGAGTCTTTCTTGTCTGCCTTACCAACACTTGTCACCATAGCACTGCAGTATCGCAAAGTGGCGGAAGCTGGTCAGAACCTCTGGAGATCTTCCAGTCCCAATCATGCATGCAGCTGTGTACCTCAGGGCCATCTTCTGGCAGGTTTAAGTATCTCCAAGCATGAAAATTCCATAGCTTCTCTGAGAAAATAAATAGATAAAAATAAAATTTCTCCTTTATATGTATATATATGTATATATATTTGTATTTCAGTTTGTGAGTATTGCCTTTATTTTCTAACACTGAACACCATCAAGTGTCAAGTTTTGTCTCCTTTTTTTCCTTTCATCAAGTTAGTATACATGCAGAGAAGATCCCATGAACCTTTTCTTCTTAAAAAAAATTGTCAGTGCTCCTAGCCTCTCCTAATAAATGAACCAACCTCTTAAAATTTTTTGTCCTTCCCTAGACTCCCTGAAATATCTCCATGCTTCTTCAGTACTGAGAAGTCCAGAATTGGACATAGCACTCCAGATGTGACCCCACTAGTGCTGAGGAGAGGGGAAGGATCACTCCCATGAACCTGCTTCCAATATTTCTCCTAATGTGTACTTTGTAACAAAGGGCGCATTGCTGTTTATGTTCCACTTAGTGTCCACAAGGACCCTCAGAACCTTTTATGTAAAGTAGGCTTTCCAGCTGGTCAGCACCCAGCCTGTGCTAATGCATGAACTTACTCTTTCACAGGTACAGGACTTTACACTTACCTTCACTGAACTGCTTGACATTCCTGTCAGCCCACCCATCTGGTGTTATCAGTCTCTCCTCCCACTTTCACATTATCTGCAGACTTGCTGAGGATACACTCCACCTTACCATCACAAACTTTAATGAAGCTGTTAAACAGTATTAGACTCAGTGTTAATATCTGGGATACACTGTTAGTGACTGGAGTCCAGATGAACAGATCATAAATGCCATGGACCACACCATCTTCAGCAAGACTCTTCAGCTATTTCTTTTTTCAGCTGACTTTCCACTTACCTAGACCATATTTTATCAGTTTGCCTACAAGGGTATTATGGGAAACAGTGTTACAGGCGTTGCTAAAGTTGACATAAGCAACATCCACTGCTCTCCCTTCATTCTTCATACCAGTCACATCATCATGGAAGGCTGTTGCATTGGTGGGGCAAGATTTCACCTTCATACATCTATGCTGACTACTCCCGATTACCTTCCTATTCTCAATATATTTGGAAAGAGTGTCCAGGTTTATTAGGTCCATGACCTTTCCAAGCAATCAGAGCCTTCAGTTAACCTAGATCCTCATTCTTGGTCTTCTTGGAGATGACTGTAACATTTGATTTCTTTCAGCCCTCAAGAGCCCTATTTCTTTCAGCCCTCAGGAACCCTGTTTCATCAGCATGACCTTTCAAAGATAACCAAGAGGGGCTTTTCAATGATATCACCCTGTTCACTCAGCACTAGTGAGTGCATCTCATCAAGTGCAAGGACTTTTGTCTATTCAGTTTATATATATATATATATATATATATAAATATAATATAATATAAATAATATATATATATATATAAATAATATATATATATATATATATATATATATATATATATATATATATATTCTCTAACCTGATCCTCCATTACCAATTTTTAAACCAGTTCCCTCCCTGAGGTCCCCAAATCCACTATCTCATGGTTACCCTTAGCCTGTACATCCCCAGCCAGTGTATCAGGTCCTGAAGAACACCTTCACTCACTGGATTTTCAGACACCTGTGTCACAAAACTGACACCAAAGCACTCCAGAAACCTTCTGGATTGCTTATGCCCGGCTTTGTTGTTCCTTCAACAGATACCAGGGTGACTTAATGTTCTCCATGAGAACAACAGCCTGTGAAAGTGATGCTTCTTCTGACTCCTGAAGGTCTCATCTGCTTATTCTTCTCTATCAAGGTGATCTGAAGCAGACCCCGACAACGATATCATATCACTTATTTTGGACTGCCCACTAATCCTGACCCACAAGCTCTCAGCTGTCTCATTGCCTGTTCCCTGAAGTGCAATATATCCCTTCAGCTGTCACCTGTCACAAGTTGAAGAAGTCACCATTTCAGTTATATCCTTCCTAAAGAGCCTGTATCTGTCCATGCCAACACTCCAATCACGAGGTATTCCATGCTGACTTCATGATCCCAATGATATCTTAGCTCCATAACTTCATGCAGATTTCTAATTTCTCCTGTGTGGTTCCCATGCTGCATGCATTAGTAGCCTATAGGTGCAGTAAATGGATACCCAGTTATGCTCATCTCCCAGCAAATGTATGAGCTTACTTAATATTTCTGTCCTGTCCACCTTCTTTATTTGTATACATGCTCTTGAGATGACCTAACTTTATTCCTGTTTCACCTGTTATAAGATATCTCTTGTCCATATCACCCTGGATCAGTTGTTTGCCTGCCTTGACCATCACGTCTTCATTTGATTCTCAAGTACACTGAGACTCAATATATTTCTAAACATTTTATGTATTGCTAGAGTACTGTACTGTGATCATGATAACTGTTTCTATTGCTTAGGCTAGCATACTATTTCAATAGCCAACCTCCAATGTCTGTCTGGGTTTTGCTGTGAAATGCACAAAAGTAATGCATTTTTGTCACATACGACTGCATGCGTGTTTGCAAAATTTTCACAATTTGAGAGCTTTATAGCAGTGAGCACTTTGAGGAATTTTGTTGTTCTTTTTATGTTATTCTAATAAATAAATAAATACATAAAAAGAGAGAGAGAAAGAAAACTGGCTTAATTTAATTTTAAATGGAAAAGTATGCATGTAGTTACAGAAAAAAAAAAATAATAAAAAAATAAAAAAATTGAGGGATCCTGAATCATGTATGTGCCAATGTTAAAACTATAGAGTCACAGATTCATAGAATCATAGAATGGTTCATGTTGGAGGAGACCTTAAGGAACATCTAATTCCAACTCCTCTTGTCATGGGCAGGGACACCTTCCACTAGACCAAGTTGCTCAAAGCCCTGTTGAAACTGACCTTAAATACTAGCTGACATGCAATAATTTAATGTTTTGTCATGAGGATTGAGGTCAATCATGCCATAAAAGAGCAAACATATCTCAGAGTATACATTGTCACAAAATGTAATATCAACGTGAAATAAGGATTTGAATTCAGTGTGGTATATAATGTAGGTCTAATGTCTACAACAGAGAAGGGTGCCTTTGACAGAATTTACAGGAAAGTATGTTCTTTAAAGAAAAAATAAATAAATCTTGATAGTGTGTCTTAGCTTAGAAAAACAATATTGTCACTGACCATTTCACTTCTTTTGTCAGCAAAATTTCTTGAAATAAAGCTGAAATCAATGGAAGTTTTCTGGCATTAAAATCACATGAGAGGTAATTGCAAATGCAATAGGAAACTCTCTGAGATTACTAGCTTCCCTTGTAAATTGTTTCTTTTACATTTGTATACTGGGTATGATTTATTTTGAGAATGTCGTGGATGACTTAGGTATGAGTTAGAGAAAGCTAGTTGATTAGATATTCACTTCTTTAGATAATTAACTATTACTCAGACATGTTTGGATTGTCTATTTGATAACCTCCCTAGAATTTTACTTACTAAACAACCAATAACTATAGTGATGCCAGATAAAAAAAAAAAAAAAAAAAAAAAGAAAAAGAAAAAAAAAAAGTACCAATATAGAATATAGTTGTCATAATTTTCATTCGCTTACATTTAACCCTTGATAGACTGCAACATTAATGAAGATGTAACCTCCTGTAGATTGAAACAAATTGATGCTCTTAAGTCTTACAGATGCTTTCTAAGCTCTCAGTAATTATGTATTACTTAACAGGGAGGTTAAATAAGCCACAAATATATTTTCAATCAAACTGAGATAAATTCATAAGCAACTGTATAACTCATGAGATAAAGTGGTTCAGGCATTAATGAGTTATACAGTTGTTTTATGAGCAGGATTAAAAAACAACACAACATAAATGAAAAACAAAAGTGACACTCCCACAGAAAAATGATAAATGCAATTGAGAATATACATATTTGAATTTTAATCAACCTATGAGCTATGGGTGTTTTTATTACTGATTTTGAATGCTAAAATGGAGTAGAACATCTTACAGGACTTGTATGTCAAGACAGAAAATCTTAGTTTGCACAGGTCTTGATTACCTCTGGGCTGACTTAAAAATAGTTAGATATATTGTCTGATCTGAAATGAAATCTCCAAATTACTAATGTTCAAAAATTTGAATGATTTCAATATTTTGAAAACATAATATGAAAACAAGATTTTTCTTCTCAAGATTATCCCTAAGAAATATTTCTGTGTATTTATATATATTTATTTGCACAAGAGAAGTTATTAGGTTCTTGGAAGGCATTGATGGTAACTTCCTTCTCCAAATGACAGAAGAGCCAATGAGGAGAGGTGCTATTCTGGACTTCATTATGACCTACAATCAGAGGTGAGGAATGTGAAGTTCAAGGACAGCTTTGGCTGCAGTGACCATGAAACGGTGCAGATTAGGATCCCGAGGACAGCAAGGAGGCAGCACACCAAGCTCGCTACCCTGGACTTTGGGAGACCAGACCTATCCTCCTCAGGAATCTGCTTGGTACCACAGAACAAAGCCCTGGAGAGAAGAGAGGCTGCAGAAAATTGGATAATTATTCACCGTAAAGATCTGTAGTCACATGGACTAAGCCCTGGAAGGCTGGGAGAAAGGGGAGCTTTCTCCCAGGCAGGGATAAAAAAGGCAGGGACTGGGAGAAAGAATAGCTGCCCACTCTAGTAGAATATCAGGCCCAAGACCAGCTAAGGAACCCGAAGGGGCACAAGTCCATGGGACCTGATGAGATGAATCTGTAGGTCCTGAGGGAAATTGCAGATGTATTTGCAAAGCCACTATCCATTGCATTTAAGAAATAATGGCAGTGTAGTGAAGTTCCCAGTGAATAGAAAAAGGGAAGCATAACATCCCATTCAGAAAAAAAAAAAAAAAAAAAAAAAAAGGAAAAGTAAGACTCAGGGAACTACAAGCCAGTCAGTCTCAACTTTGTTCACAGCAATATTATGGAGCAGATCTTCCTAGGAAATATGTTGCAGCACATGTAAAATAAGGAGGTAATTTGTGACAGCCAATACAGTTTCATTAAGAGCAGATCATACCTGGAAAATCTGGTCGCCTTCTACAATGGGGTTACAGTATTGGTGAAAAGGGGAAGAACAACTAACATCATCAATCTGGACTTTTGCAAAACATTTGACATTGTCCCAGATGACATCCTTGTCTCTAAATTAGAGAGATATAGATTTGACAGATGGACAATTCTATGTGCAACGAATTGTCTGGATGGTCCCACTTAAAGAGTTGCAGTCAATGGCTTAATATCCAAGTGGAGATCAATGATGAGTGCTGTTCCTCAGAGGTTGGCATTGGGACCAGAACTGTTTCACATTTTTATTGTTTACATGGACAGTCCGATTGAGTGTATGCTCAGCAAGTTTGCCAATGACATCAAGCTGTGTGGTGCAGTCAACACTGTGGAGGTGACATCCAGAAGGACCTCAACAGGCTTGAGAGGTGGGCCTGTGAGAAGCTTATGAAGTTCAACAAGGCCAAATGCAAGGTCGGAATGAATTGAAAGAGAACAGATTGAAAGCAGACCTGCAGAGAAGGACTTAGGTTATTGATTGATGAGAAGCTCAAAATGAGATGTCAATGTGTGCTTGTAGCCTAGAAAGACAACTGTATCCTGGGCTGCACCAAAGGAAACATGACCAGCATTTTGAGGAAGGTGATTTTCCCTCTCTGCTCTACTCTTGGCAGACTCCATCTGGAGTACTGCATTCTTCTCTGGGGCCCCCAGCACAAAAAGGACGTGGGTGTATTAGAACAAATCCAAAAGAAAGCCATGAGGATGATCAGAGGGCTGGAGCACCTCTTCTGTGAAGACATCTTGAGAGCTGGGGTTGTTCAGCATGGAGAAATCTCCAGAGAGTCCTCATACACAGGTTTTCAGTACCTAAAGAGGGTCTACAGGAAAGTTGAGGAGGGACTCTATATCAGGGAGTGTTATAGTGTTATAGGACAAGGGCTAATGGTATTAAAAAAAAAAAAAAAAGTAGGTATTAGATTAGATTAGATTAGGTATTCAGAAGAAAGTCTTTACTCAGAGGCTGGTAGGGCTCTGGAACATGTTACCTAGAGAAGCTGTGGATGTCCCATTCCTGGTGGTGCTCAAGGCCAGGTTGGATGGGGCTTTAAGCAACCTGGGTGAGTGGGAGGTGTCCTGCCCATGGCAGGGGGATTAGAAATGGGTGATCTTTAAAGTTCTTTCCAACCTAAACCATTTTATGATTATGTTTGTATAATTACATATGTGAGTGTATAAATACAATAGAATATGTATATAAGTATTTTACATGGGAAACATGGTTGCTGGATATACATGTCTTTAACTGAATTGCATTTTTAACTGTTTTTTTTTTGTTGTTGTTGTTATTCTTTTAAAAATAAACATTATTTATTTTCATTCACCTAAAAATAAAATATGACTTAAAAAGCAAAAACAAACAAACAAACAAACAACAAAAGAAAAGGCATCTTATCCTGCCAAACTAATCAGTGTTTGCTTCATTTTGGTTTTGATTTTGAATATTTTGAGCAAAAATCCGAGTGTAAGAAAAAAAAATACTAATGCTAGTGAATGAATTTGTTTTAGTCAGGATGACTGAAAAGGCCATGTAAAGAGTTGCAAAATGCTCTTATCAGTGTGTTAAATTGCATAGCAGCTGTATTGGCAACGTTGTAAGTACCTCAGTTTATTTGAATGAAGATGAGAGGAGAGGTGTAAGATCTTCATTCATTAACTGCTCCTTACAAACCACAAAACACTGTGCTAAACTATCAGTGGATGCAATCTCTTGCTAACCAGCTTTTAACTCCTTTAGTTAAGGAAGAATAAAATCTGGGAGGCAGCTGGCATGCAATAAATCCAGGCTGTGGAGACACAGCTAAATTAAAGGAAGGTCATACCAGAGATTGTGTTGGAGATTTTCACTACTGTGGGGAGAGGAGTTGCTGCATCATGCTGTAGTAGCACTGGGTAGCAATGAGTCATACAGACATTTCCTAGAGGGCTGCCAATGAACAGGCAGGACCCTGAGACTATGCATGCAACAGACTGAAGATTTTTGCAGGAGCAGTCGAGGGTCAGGTTTTCTTGCTATCAGAAATTCATCCAGTTAAACCACATATCACCTCTTGGGAGTGGGTCACTGACTAAAGTAATACTATCTTAGGTTAGGCATGGGTCTGAGTTCTCTGCAACATCTGTGAGACTGCAACATTTGGCACACACATTCTAGAAGAGAAGTGCTAGTAACATCTATATTCCTATACTTACGTTGTTTAACCTGGTGGGTAGCTAGGCAGCACACAGACATTCTCTTACTCCCTCACACATACAGTGGGACTGCAGAGAGAACTGGAAAAAAAAATGTAAAAGCTCATGGGTCAAGATAAAGGCAATTTAATAAGATAGAAAAGGAAGAGTGATATAATAATAGTAACAGAAATGAAATAGTAATAATAAATATAAATAATAAATAATATATTAATCAATAACATGACATATAATTTTGTAAAATTGATATTTCACATTTATAATAATATTTTATATATCATGTTATGACGTCACATAATATTAATATATCATATATCATATCATATTGTTATATATGGAGTAGTAATTCGTGTCGAGAAAATGGTTGATATTAATAAAGAAGGGGGAGATGTGGGAGTGTGGCCATGGGGGTTGGAAAGCCCCATGGTTGAGATAACATTAGACTCTTATGATATAATGAAGTCATGTCATCAATAAAGAAGTAGAAAGAAGGAGTGAAAAGGAACAGGCTAACAAAACAGAGACCAGGACAGGAACAGGGACACGGGTCGCCTCATGAAGATAGGTTCAGCCAAACTCAGCAAACTGCTCATAGAAGCTTGTACAGAAAGTTGCTGGAAATAGGCGCACTGGAGCTGGGAAGAAACTCAAGCTGAGAGAAGCTGACCTGAGCACACAACTGCCCCTCGCTGATAAGCAGTTGCACATTATGGGGAATCATACATCCTTAGGAACAAAGACTGTCCTGGTAACCTTACAGCTTATTCTCCTTACTAACAATCAGACAGTTTACGATCCTGAAATATGGGACCAATCTGAGGTCAAGGTGTGGGACTCTGCAACTAAAAACGACAAAGTTGCAGTGGGATTGCTTGGCACCTGGTGAGCAGTCACTGAGACCTTAAAGAGCCCTCTGGGACCACAATCAGAAAGGTGTGGTTTGCCAGACAGTGAGGGAGCTGGGGGCTCCTTTACTGATCTGACTGCTATGCCATGGGCCCCTCTGCTGCTACAGCCATGGAAGGCTTTTGCTGTTACACCCCCTGCTGACCTGGATGTGCCTTTTGACCAAGGCCCTATTGGCCTTGAAAATGAGATGGATATGCTTTTCTTCGATTCAGGAAGGATGGGACACATAAGGCCTGAAGGCCAAATTGCTTGACAACTTAAAGCAAGACATATTGTTCAAAAGGAATGGAAAATGGAGACTGTTAAGGATTTAAGGACTTAAAAGATTGTTTGTTACCTTTTTTGATTGTACATATGTATAGGCATACTTGGGTTTAGTATGTAAAAGCAATGTTCTGTATATTCAGAATGTTTGATGTTCGTGTGTGTGTGTTGGTAGAGCATAGACTCCCTGCGCACCCAGCACTGTTTACCTGCCTTTTATAACTTTTATTAATATTCCTTTTATAAATATTACTAAATTCAGATTGAGTTGAGACTTCATTTATAACAACCCTCAGCCCCTTTACTAACAGGACAACATTAGAAGCTGAAAAGTCCTTGTCTCTTTGTAAGCACTGCTCTACAACAATTAAATTATCTGTGTGGTATCATCATTACTATCATTCTAAATCCAAAACACAGCATCATACCAGCTACTAGGAGGTAAATTAACTCTATCCCAGAAAAAAAAAAAAAAAAAGGACAACTCATCTACTTCAAGACTTACTGTTAATTATTTTCTTCTTATATAAATGTTTTGATCATTTTAAATGTAAATAGATTTAGTTAAAATATCATAAACAACAACTCAATGTGATTAATTTGTCTCAGGTTCAAATAGTCTTATATAGAAAAAATAATATATTGTCTATATCCTGACAAGTTGAAGATACAATATTATTTTGAAAACAAAAAAAAAAAACAACAAAAACAAACAAACAAACAAACAAAAAAAACCTACAATGATGCCTATCTCCAAAGAAAAAGAACAGATGCAAACTGCTAATCATAATTCAAACTCAAGAGATAGTGCTGTAAAGATAAAAGAAATTAAAAGATAAAACAGATGAAAAAAAGGGAAGGGGGGGAGGAAAGAAAAAAAAAAAAGAAAGCTCTGTATGTGGAGACTGGTGGAGACTGTCTAGGAATTTCAAAGTCAAAAAATCAAAAAACAAATACAAGACAGGCTTTCACATTTTCATCATAATTCTTTACAGGTTAGATGAATTA
The DNA here is from genome assembly GCF_963932015.1 of Anas acuta. Lineage (NCBI taxonomy): Eukaryota > Metazoa > Chordata > Aves > Anseriformes > Anatidae > Anas > Anas acuta. The sequence continues at coordinate 28,222,818 of NC_089017.1, forward strand.
TTACCTAAATTAGGTCTAGCTTAAAATGACTACATTAAAGAATGATTCTTTCCAACTCTTAAACTGACAGTATATTTTACATCATATTTTATATTTATTTATTTATTATTACATAAGATCTTTTATAACCCTTCTTGTTGAAACAAAGGACTGTCTATTTAGTTCTGAAACTAGTAAAAGTGGTGAACTTTCTTGGAAGGCAAGGTAAAAGACAGAGTCTATTACTCAGGAGAGTTTTCACTATGTCAGAAATAAAATTCATCTCATTGTCTTCTCTGCAGTGGTAATCTGAGATACAATGCCAATTTTCATAGCAAATTTCATAGCACAGATGCCTGTCCATTTGAATATAGACTGGAAACTGTAACTTGTTTAATGAGAACAAATGAAAGAGAAACATTTATGACTTTTTCTTGCTCCTGGTTTATTTCTAACATACATTAGTGCTTAAGACTTGAAAAAATAAAGATCTTTAAAAATCATAGAATCATAGGATCATTAAAGCTGAAAAAAAAAACAACAACTCCAAGATCATCTGGTCCAACCATCCTCCTACCACCAATATTACCCACTAAACTGTGTCCCTAAGAACCAAGTCCAATCTTTCCTTAAACAACCCCAGGGATGGTGACTCCACCATCCCTGGGCATCCCATTCCAATGTCTAACCACTCTTTCTGAGAAGGAATTTCTCCAGATTTCCCTGAACCTCCCCTGGCACAACTTGAGGCTATTTCCTCTAGTCCTATTGTTACTTATCTGCTAGAAGAGGCTGACTCCCAGCTCCCCACAGCTTCCTTTCAGGTAACTGTAGAGAGCAATAAGATGTCCCCTGAGCCTCCTCTTCTCCAGGCTAAACAACCCCAGTTCCCTCAGCTGCTCCTCAGGAGATTTGTGTTCCAGGCCCTTCACCAGCTTCATAGCCCTTCTCTGGACAGCCTCCAGGGCCTCAATATCCTTCTAGTTGTGAGGGGCCCAAAACTGAACACAATACTCAAGATACAGCCTCACCAGAGCAGGGTACGGGGGAACGACCACTTCCCTGGTCCTTCTGGCTACACTATTCCTGATACAAGCTAGGACTCCGTTGGCCTTCTGGGCCACCTTGACACCCTGCCAGCTCATGTTCAGGTGAGCATTGACCACCACCCCCAGATCCTTTTCCTCTGTGAAGCTTTGGAGCCACTGTCCCCTAAGCCTGTAGCACTGCATGGGGTTGTTGTGACAAAAGTGCAGGACCTGGCACTTAGCCCTGTTTAACCTCTTCACATTGGCTTCTGCCAAATGATTCAACCTGTCCAGGTCCCTCTGCAGGACCTTCTTACCCTCTGGCAGATTAAGACTTCTGCCAGCTTGGTGTCATCTGCAAAATTTGGTGTCGTCTCTAAATACACACTTATTCCTTATCCAGTCAACAATAGTATATATTTAGGATAAATATTTGCTTTGTTTTAATTTTAATCCTAATAAAAGATATTTCCCGCACTCTGAATCTTTGGAAAGAACCTTCACACTTTTCCAGTTAACAGAGTTCTTTGAGAAGATACATACAAAGTAATTCATTAGATAGTTGAAAAATCTAGGCACTAATTTGTCATCCCAATCTCTTTGCTTTCCCTTTAAATTCATGTTTTCTGATTAGGAAGTTTACATTTAAATTGCTGTATTTTCTGTATTAATCTCTGAATGATATTTTAGTGTTGAGAACTCTCTTTACATCATATTAGAAACTATTTGCCATACTCTATTTAAAATCAAGCTGCTATTAGATTTAGAGGCATTTCATTTCCTAGTATCCTAATTAACAGGTTTTTAGTTTAATATATGTTTATTTTATATATTAAATTAAGCATTTTTTTAGATAGCATAAGTGCTTCATTAAAATATTGATGATCTCTTTAATATATGAGGTACTATATCCTTGCAGAGGAAAAAATGAAGTAAAAACTACAGTTTATGATTCATGAGTTTTACTAAATCTTTGTATATGTCCCTTGTTATTACCACAAATAAATTTATGCTAATGAGTACTAAAAACTTTTATATGAACTCTGATCTTCAGTTTATACATATCAAAAGGGTGTCATTAGCCACATCCACAATAATCCATTGTTAAAATAAGTTTCTCTGCATGAGTAAGGAATTTTATGTTTTCCTATTTTACCAAAGAGAAGTTAAAGCATCATATACCTTTATAGGTTTAAGGAAATGAAAACACATTTAGTTACACCTTTCAGAATGAAAGATTTGGGGGACATGGTCAGCTGGCAAGCAAAGATTGTGTCACTTTTGTCACCGTTGAAGTAATATTTTGAATATATCTGACCTGCAGCTCATGGTATACCATTTCAGTACAGATATCCATACTGCAGCCTGGAGAAGGTCCCACACTGGAACATGTGCATATGACCTGAGGGAGGTTGCAGACTATGGAAAACCCAGTCAGGAGCAGGTTCTGGGCTGGAACTACAGCCTGTGGAGAGAAGCCCACAGTAGCACCAACAGGTGATTTAGTGGGAGCCATCACCCATGGGGGACCCATGTTGTAACAGTCTATTCCTCAAGGACTGAACCCTGAGGTACAGACCAATAATGGAGCACTTATTGAAGAACTTCAATCTGTAGGAAGCCCCCAGGATCAGTTTAGGAAGGACTGCATTCTGTGGGAGGGACTCCACACTGGATCAGTAGAAGAGAGTGACCATGAATGAGTGTCAGATGACAAACTGTTATAGACTGATCACATTATCCCTGTACCTCACTCCCCTGTACTTCTCAGAGAAAGGAGGTAAAAGAAGATGGTGGAGGTGAAATTATATTTAGTTTGCTTTTAGTTTCTCACTGCTACAGTCTGCCAGAATAAGGAAAAAAATGAAATTAAGTTCCCTGTTTTGCCCACGACAGTAATAGGTGAGTTATTTGTCTATATCTCATCCCTTGAGCCATTTTTCATTGTATTTTCTTCCCCTGTTCCTTTGATGAGGTGAGTGAAACAGCAGCATTGTACAGTATAGCTGGTCATCAGTGTGAAAACACCACACCATGGTCCCATTAGTAGGCAGCAGGGGAACTTTGCTGTGGTGCCTGGAGCACCTCCTTCCCTTCCTTGGGTGGCGTGGTGTCTGTAGAGTTGTTTCTCTGTTGTGGTTTTGGCTGTGACAGAGTTAATTTTCTTCATAGAGGCTTACACAATGTCATAGTTTGCATTTTTGATGGAAAAGATTATCATAACACACTGACGTTATTAGTTGTTTCACAACAGTGCTTACACAGAGCCAAGGATTTTTCCACTTCTTATGCTGCCCTGCTAGGGAGCAGGCTAGGTGTGTCCTCTCCAAGGAGAGGACACAGCCAGGACAGCCAGCCCAGGCTGAACAAAGGGATATTCTACTGATGTCATGCTCAGCAATAAAAGAAGGGGTAAAGAAGGGGTTGCATCAAGAGTGATAACATTTGTTTTCCCAATAAATTATTGTGTGCCTTTCTGAACATCTCCACCATCTCATCATCACACAGCAAGTGGCTGTGTAGCACATAGGTGCCTGCTGGTGTTAAACTGCAAAAGTCCTTTTTGGTACCCAACATAGGGTCCATAAGGTTTCAGATGATGACAGATTTGATTGGGGTGTGGAGTGTGCCAAACCAAATTTATAGATGTTATAGCTGTTTAGCTGCTAATTGGCAGGCTTCTGTTCTTGCCATGAGGCTTGCTTGCCTTCCTGTATGTTAGAGTCCAGTGCTTGTTAGAGGTTGTTTTTGCTTCTAGTGTTAATTCTACTCCTTATCACCTCGTTTTGCTGTGCCTGGGGACATATTGATAAAAGTTATGGGCATCCACATGGACAGGTCAACAGCCATGGCACTGACACTCTCTCTGTGCTTCTGTACTTGGCAGCATGGAACTCCAGACTGAACTTGAGTCAGAGGCACTGTGACCTGTGGATGAGTTGGTATAGGAGAGGGTACACCCCAGAGAATCTCTGGCAATGGATAAGTCCCCTGTGAAGCAAAGTACACCTTTAAGCATCAGCTGTCAGAAAGAAGTCCATGCTACAGCAGGTACACTTTGCAGTGTCCATGTCTGTGGACTAATCCATGCCAAAATACCTCAAAGTGTTCTGTGTCTGTGAATAAGACCATGATACTGCAGGCATCTGAAGGGACCTCTGAAGGGATTGTGGCAAATGGGAAAGTCTGTACCTGAACAGGTGCACCTTGAAGTGACTTTGGCTGTAGATAAGTCCATGACACAGCAGGTATAACTCTGAAGAGTCTGTGGCCGAATAATAAGTCTGCACCAGAACAAGTAGACCTCAAAGCATTAGTGGCGATGGATTAGTCAGTGGCACAGTAGATAAACCTCTGAATGGACTGTGTTCATGGATACAGCCATTACAGAGCAGGTACACCTCTATGGACTGTAGTCAATGGACAAGCTCAGGCTGCAACAGGGGCAAGGGGAAGAGTTGATAGCAATGTTAAACCCTAGAGCCTGGTCTGAAGGTCCCAGGCATGGACACCATGATGGATATACCTTTAAATTGTTGTAACCTATGATCTGAATTGCAAGTTATAGGAAGCCCTATGGCAGGAATCACTCAAAACAACAAAGGTTGATTCTTGCAAGACATAGTGAAACTGTAGCAGTGACATGACCTTAGATGGCTTTGGCATCTAATAAATCCACATGACACACCACCTCTGCTGTTTTGAAAAACAACCATAACAGACAGAACCTAAGTTGTGGATTAAAAAAATGAGTGGATATTTTATGAACAGTTTATGAACATGTCTCGGTTGTTTTAGTCAAGAGAAAAGATATCTATGTATTAACTGAATAGTATACCACAATATTCTCTCACATTTTTTCACTTTTCTCTCAGGCTGCTTCTGCACAGAAGTTTTTATTCCTTCTTAAATATTCTCTCATAGAGATACAACCAGCATCACTCATTGGCTCAGCTTTGGCCAGCAGCAGATCTCTTTTCAAGATTTCTGGAATTGGCCCTTATCTAACACAGGGATGCTTCTGAGTCCTTTTTATAGAAGTCACTGGTCCCTGTTGCCCTGCTCAGCTACCACAACCTCAACATGTAAACCCAATTCAATGTTGGAACAACTGTATAATGCAGTTAGAAAATAAATAATCTTAATCTTCCTTGTTATATTGCAAATTATCATCCAGGTTTCCCATCTTCTATCTAGTTGTTTTGCAATTAAATTTTACAAAGTAATAATAAAAAACAGAGGTATCAAATAACTGAGTTCATTTTTTTCTGAATTAAGGAAATACACCTAAGTTAGAAGACAAGTTTATTGTGAACCTTAATAAATAATCATAGTCTTAACTGTCTAAGAATTATTTGTCCAGTAACAATGATACTAAAAGTTGCAGTCCACAATTTTCATTTATTTCAGACGTTTTTTAAAATTTTCCAATTCCTTTGGAAAAAATATCTATTATCCATGGCACTAGTCTTTTTTTTTTTTTTTTTTTTTTTTTTTTTCAGGAAGAAGATGAGGATGCTGAATGTGATTTTGATGTGTTATTAGAAATGTGAGTTTTCTGCTGAAGGAACATGACGTTGATGGTGCATATTCTTCCTATTCTCTCTGGGATCATTTTCACATGTTTGTCAATACTCTAAATACCATTTCTATCTTCATTGCTTCTCAGTTTTACATCATATCCAAGTTTATTTTATATGGCTTTATTTGTGATGGAGACTTAGTCTTTGATCTCTTTGTTCCAAGGTTGCTTCTACACAGATTCTAAGGTTACTTTATTTTAATAAACAAATTATTTACTAATTGTGATTGTGACAGATCTGTTGTTTCTTCTTGCATTTCCAAAAACTCCACTTTCATCTTAGACTTTTACATGTCTATGGGGAGGGATCTAACAACCCTCAAGATATGTTTTCTCAATTAACAATTGAGAATTTTCTCAGTTTCTCAATGTAAGAAAGTTTATAGCAATTTTGTTTTACTTTAGTGCAAACTGACAGTTCCTAGATCTTGGATTTATTATTTTTTTTTTTCTATTCCACATTCATTCTTAGTTGCTACAGATTTACAATAAAGAAAAAAATTTGCTTCGGGATTAATTGGCATTATCTCACTGAGAAAAATTTAATTCAGAATCTTTCTATACTGTTGGCAGTTATTTTCTGATAGATGCCACACCAGTCATATCTGAGACTTTCTTAAGTCTGCACATCTTAAAATAATAATAATAATAACGACAATAACTTCAAAAATCATAAAGAAGTAAAAAGTATATACATATAAACAATAACAACAACAACAAACAACAAAAACTGTGGTAGTTTTACTCTGCTAGGCAGCTAAACTCTACCCACCACAACTATCCACTCAATCCATTACCTCAGAAGAAGAGGGAGGAAATAAAGTATGCTGGAAACAAAAAGAACAGAAGTCTTACATGTTAAGGATAATTTAACTAAAGGGAAAAGGAAGATAGAAAAATCAAACAAAGATTGTGTGGAAGCACAGAGAGAGAGAGAAGAAAAAAAAAAAAAGTATATTCTTTTTCTACTTCTAATCAAGAAATTATGTTTGACAACTTCCTGGGAAACAGGGCTTTGTTGTTGTTTGAGAGGACAGATATGTTCATTACAACAGACCCCACTCTCCTTCCCCTTTCCCACTTTTTATTTCTGAGTGTGACATCATATGTCATGGAATATTTTCATTCAAGAGGTGGTAAGGCAATGGAACAGGTTGCCCAGAGGAGTTGTAGATGGTCCATCCCTGCAGATGTTCAAGACCAGGTTGGATGAGGCCCTGGACAACTTGTCTGGAGAGTGGCATCCCTGTCCATGGGGTGGAACTAATTTTAAAGGCTGTAACTTTTAAGGTCCTTTCCAACACAATCTGTTCTCTGGTTCTATGAATATTCCTTTAGTTGCTTTAGGTCAGCTGCCCTAGTGATGTTCCCTCCTCATTTCTTGCCCACTCCAGCCTACTGGCTTTGAGGGGGTTTGGAGAGTGTTTTGATGCTGTGCCAGGATTGCTCAGTGATAGAGAGAACATTGGTGTGATACCGTTGCTGTTCTAGCTACAAAAGCAGAGCACAACAGTGTATTTGCCCCCCGCCATTTGCCAAGGTGATCAGCTCCAGGGCAGACATGTTCTGCAGCAGAGTGGGGGATCGGGCCATGGCAGGGCTAATTTTTCTGGCATCAAGTCTACTTGAGGGAGTCGCCAGGACCCAGCAGCCCTCGTGAGGGAGGCTGACAAGGCATAGGCGGAGCCAGCAGTGCCCCCTCCCCCTGGCCATTCAAAAGCTGCCCCTAGGGAGCACGAGTGACCAGGAGCGCAGCAAACAGGGCGGGCAAACAGGGCGTGGCGCGTCAGAAGGGAGTGGCGTGGCAGTTAGCGTGGCAGTTCACATAGGCAAGGTGAGCAGGAAGGGCAGAGCACTCTCCCCCACCCATATGAACACCTCCTCAACAACAGCCGTTAGCTAGGCGACAATGGTCTCCACCAGGCACGGTGCTCTCTCCAGAAAGATGGTACAAACCCAGACCGACTACCCATTCAAAAATGCAGCAGTTCAGGTCACCGGATGCAGGGAGTGTCTGAGCCTGTTGCTGCCATTGGCAGGAGGCAGAGAAACTGTGTGCATGAGGTGTGAGCAGGTGGATGACCTGGTCCGCGTGGTGGCAGAGCTCAAGGAGGAGGTGGAGAGGTTGAGGGATATCAGGGAGAGCGAGCAGGAGATAGACTGGTGGAGCAACTCCCTGCAGGGCCTCAAGGAGAGGTACCGGCGCGAAACACGCCAAATGGGGGTGGACCCCCTGCCCTGTGGCCGTCGGGAAGAAGTAGGGGACCTAGGAGTTGAAGAGGAACGGAGGCAGGTCCCTGCTCGACATCGCAGGCGATGCCCACCCCCACCAGCCCCGCCTTCCAAGGTGCCCTTACACAACAGGTTTGAGGCCCTGGAGCTTGAGAGACCAGTGGGTGAGGATGAGGTAGCAAGTGTACCCAGGAGGATGCCTAGGGTGAGGAGGTCAACTCCACGCCTCAGGACTGCCTCCACCAAGAAAGACAGAAGAGTTATTGTTGTGGGAGACTCTCTTTTCAGGGGAACAGAGGGCCCTATTTGTCGGCCTTATCCTACCTGTAGGGAAGTCTGCTGCCTCCCTGGGGCAAAGATCAGGGATGTTACCAGGATACTTCCCAACTTGATTCGCCCCTCTGACTATTATTCTCTTTTGATAGTCCAGGCAGGCAGTGATGACATTGAAGAGGGAAACCTGAAGTCTATCAAACAAGATGTTAGGGGACTGGGACGGTTAGTGGATGGAGCAGGAGTACAGGTGGTGTTTTCATCTATCCCTACGGTGGCAGGGAGGGGTATAGAGAGGACACGGAAAGCCCACCTGTTAAACAGGTGGATCAGGGGCTGGTGCCAACACAGAAATCTTGGGTTTTTCGACCATGGGGCACTTAACTCGGCACCCGGCCTGATGGCTACAGACAGGTCCCTATCTTTTAGGGGAGAACGGATCCTGGGCCAGGATCTGGCGGGGCTGATAGAGAGGGCTTTAAACTAGGTAAGAAGGGGGATAGGTTTGAAAGAAGGATTGTTGGAGCTGTGCCAGGGGGAACAATGGAAGGGCCGAGGGATAAGGCAATGGCCCAGCTGAAGTGCATCTACACCAATGCATGCAGCATGGGTAACAAACAGGCGGAGCTGGAAGCCATCGTGCAGCAGGCAGGGTACAACTTGGTTGCCATCACGGAGACTTGGTGGGACCACTCTCATGAGTGGAGTGCTGAAATGACTGGCTATAAGCTCTTCAGAAGGGACAGGCAGCACAGAAGGAGTGGTGGTGTGGCTCTCTATATTAGAGAATCTTTTGAAGTTTTAGAACTTGAGGTTGGGAATGACAAGGTCGAGTCCCTATGGGTTAGGATCGGCGGGAAGGCCAACAAGGCTAGCATCCTGGTCGGGGTCTGTTATAGACCACCAAACCAGGATGAGGATACGGATGAGGAGTTCTACACAGCTGACAGAAGTTGCGAAATCGTCGGCGCTTGTTCTCATGGGGGACTTCAACTTCCCAGACATATCCTGGAAGCACAACACAGCCCAGAGGAAGCAGTCTAGGAGGTTTCTGGAGAGTGTGGAAGATAGCTTCCTGACACAGCTGGTTAGTGAGCCTACCAGGGGTGGCGCCCCGCTAGATTTTCTCTTCACAAACTGAGAAGGACTGGTGGAGAATGTGGTTGTCGGAAGCTGTCTTGGGCAGAGTGACCACGAAATGGTGGAATTTTCTATTCTTGGCGAGGCCAGGAAGGGGACCAGTAAAACTGCTGTATTGGACTTCTGGAGGGCTGACTTTGTGCTGCTGAGGACACTGGTTGGTAGAGTCCCTTGGGAAGCAGTTCTGAAGGGCAGAGGAGTCCAGAAAGGCTGGGCGCTCTTCAAGAGGGAAATCTTAATGGCGCAGGAGCGATCTGTCCCCACGTGCCCAAAGACAAGCCGTCATGGAAGAAGACCGGCCTGGCTGAACAGAGAGTTGCAGCTTGACCTTAGGAGAAAAAAGAGGGTTTATGATCTTTGGAAAAGAGGATGGGCCACTGAGGAAGATTATAAGGAGGTAATGAAGCTGTGCAGGGACAAAATTAGAAAGGCCAAAGCTCATCTGGAGCTCAATCTGGCTACTGCCATTAAAGACAACAAAAAATCTTTTTACAAATACATCAACACAAAAAGGAGGACTAAGGAGAATCTCCATCCTTTACTGGATGCAGGGGGAAACCTTGTTACAAAAGATGAGGAAAAGGCGGAGGTGCTTAATGCCTTCTTTGCCTCAGTCTTTAGCGGCAATACCGGTTGTTCTCTGGATACCCAGTACCCTGAACTGGTGGAAGGGGATGGGGAGCAGAATGTGGCCCTCACCATCCACGAAGAACTGGTTGGTGACCTGCTACGGCACTTGGATGTACGCAAGTCGATGGGGCCGGGTGGGATCCACCCAAGGGTACTGAGAGAACTGGCAGAGGAGCTGGCCAAGCCACTTTCCATCATTTATCAACAGTCTATCGGGGGAGGTCCCAGCTGACTGGCGGCTAGCAAACGTGATGCCCATCTACAAGAAGGGCCGGAGGGCAGACCCGGGGCCTGTCAGTTTGACCTCAGTGCCAGGGAAGCTCATGGAGCAGATCCTCTTGAGAGTCATCACGCAGCACTTACAGGGCAAGCAGGCGATCAGGCCCAGTCAGCATGGGTTTAAGAAAGGCAGATCCTGCTTGATGAACCTGATCTCCTTCTATGACAAAGTGATGCGCTGGGTGGATGACAGAAAGGCTGTGGATGTGGTCTACCTTGACTTCAGCAAGGCATTTGACACCGTCTCCCACAATGTTCTCCTCAAGAAACTGGCTGCTTGTGGCTTGGACTGGTGCATGCTTCATTGTGTTAGAAACTGTCTGGATAGCCGGGCCCAAAGAGTCGTGGTAAATGGAGTCAAATCCAGTTGGAGGTTGGTTACTAGTGGTGTTCCCCAGGGCTAGGTGCTGGGGCCGGTCCTCGTTAATGTCTTCATCGATGATCTGGATGAGGGGATCAAGTGCACCCTCAGTAAGTTTGCAGATGACACCAAGTTAGGTGCGTGTCTCAATCTTCTCGAGGGTAGGAAGGCTCTGCAGGAGGATCTGGATAGGCTGCACCGATGGGCTGAGGTCAACTGCATGAAGTTCAACAAGGCCAAGTGCTGGGTCCTGCACCTGGGGCTCAATAACCCCAAGTAGATCTATAGACTGGGAGATGAGTGTTTGGAAAGCTGTCTGGCGGAGAAGGGTCTGGGAGTGACGGTTGATAGTCTGCTGAATATGAGCCAGCAGTGTGCTCAGGTGGCCAAGAAGGCCAACAGCATCCTGGCTTGCATAAGAAACAGTGTGACCAGCAGGGCTAGGGAAGTGATCATCCCCCTGTACTCGGATCTGGTGAGGCTGCACCTCGAGTACTGTGTTCTGTTTTGGGCCCCTCGCTACAAGAAGGACATCGAGGTGCTTGAGAGAGTCCAGAGAAGGGCAACGAAGCTGGTGAGGGGCCTGGAGAACAAGTCCTACGAGGAGCAGCTGAGGGAGCTGGGCTTGTTCAGCCTGGAGAAGAGGAGGCTCAGAGGCGACCTTATTGCTCTCTACAGATACCTTAAAGGAGGCTGTAGCTAGGTGGGGGTTGGTCTGTTCTTCCATGTGCCTGGTGACAGGACGAGAGGGAATGGGCTTAAGTTGTGACAGGGGTGTTTTAGGTCTGATCTTAGGAATAACTTCTTTACCGAAAGGTTTGTTAGACATTGGAATGGGCTGCCCACGGAAGTGGTGGAGTCACCATCCCTGGAAGTCTTCAAAAGACATTTAGATGTAGAGCTTAGGGATATGGTTTAGTGGGGACTGTTAGTGTTAGGTCAGAGGTTGGACTCAATGATCTTGAGGTCTCTTCCAACCTAAAAATTCTGTGATTCTGTGATATGGGTCACTGCAGGGAGTTAACTCCATCACAGCAAGACCCAGTACAGGAACCAATCAAAAATTTCTTGATTTGATTTTGTTTTTTTTGTTTTTCAGTTATGAGACCATAGCTTCTGCACAAAAATTCTTTTTGATCTTTATGGATAACTTTTCACTGTATGTTTCCTAGGTATACGTATTAATTTAGCCTAAATCACTTCACTTGTAACTAGAAGCAAGAAGAAAATGTCTCAAAGCGTGCGTTAAAGGCACAAGAGATGTCAAAAATATTTTAAAATAAAATTCTGCATAGAGAAGTGTAACAGGATTTTTCAGTGTGAACTGACTCAAATCTCATTCCAGAATTATCTTTTGTCTTCTAGGTGAGGATCAGATTATTTAAGTATTTCCCTTTTGTTTCTGTATCATTTCCTTCTGTTTGTAATTCACAGTATGTTCCTGTCTCATTACACAATGTTTACCATCTGAATTTTTCTAACCCGCATGTAATCTTGCCTAAACAATAATTTTAAATTAATTTATAATAATGTATGCATATGCAGAACTTGAAGTTAGAGGGATTTGAGGATTTATCTTAATTATATTGGATTTGGATTCCAAATCATGAACTGTTCACATTCTGTATTTATATTACATCCTGTGTTTACACAAATGCTGTAAGTTTAAACTGGCAAAATAAAACAAACACACAAAATCACACACACACATTCTTTTTTTTTTTTTTTTTTTTTCAAATATATATAAATATAAGGTGACCGCTTCAGTAAGAGCAGCATCTGTGACAGCAGCAGCAGTTGCCATATGCTGAGAAAACTGCAAGACTTGCAACATCTTGGGGGCTGCCTGAGACATCTTGGGGGCTGCCTGAGACATCCTGGGGGCTGTCTCTCAGAGAAAACGTCCTCAGCCACCTGACTTCCTGGGGGTTGTCTCAGTGAAGAAGCTTTTCTTAATTTCCAATCCGAACCTCCCTTTATGAAGCTTCATGTAATTACCTCAGGTCTTATCTCTGGTCTCCCTGAGGTCTTATGTCTGGTCATCAACATCTTCTCCTCTACTGCCCCTCAAGAGGAATCTGTATACCGCAAGGAGTTCACCCATCAGTCTCCTCTTCTCTTGGCTGTACAAACTGTGTGACCTCAGCTGTTCCTCATACATCTTCCCCTCTAGACCTTTCACCATCTTCATAGCCTGCCTTGGACACTCTCTAATAGTTTTATATCCTTCTTATACTGTGGTGCCCAAAACTGTACACAGGAGACAAAGCCACATGAGCACAGAGTGGAGTGGGACAATCACTTTCCTCAACTTGCTAACAATACCATGCTTCAGACACAGTGGGATGGATATGTTTGGCCCTTTTGTTTGCCAAGGCACAATTGTTGACTCATAGTCAAGTCATCATGCTGTCAAACAAAACTCCCAGATCCCTTTCCTTAGGGCTGCTCTCCACCCTCTTGTCCACTAGTCTGTACATTTACATAAGAGAGCCCAGTAACAGGTACAGAATCTGCTCTTGTTAAAATTCATGAAATTGGTGATTGCCCAGCTCTCAAAATTTTCAGTTTTCAATTTCTCTCTGCAAGGTCTCTCTATCCTCAGAAAGAAAATATATTACCTCTTGAACCAAGGTAAAACTTTATAGAAAAATTTATAGAAAAATTAAAGAGCTACAGTTTGTATCTGCAGGGAGAAAACAAGAAAAAACAAGATCATATTGAATTGACACTGACCGGTACAGTGTCAGACAAAAACAACAACAACAAAAGATTTTAAGTAAATCAACAACAAGAAGAGGTCAAAGGAAAACATTGGATTTATACTCGTCCAAGATGGCCGCATAACGAGTGAGGATGGGGAAAAGTGTGACTTTTTGCCTCAGCTCTTAATATAAACGTCTTGTGATGCCTTGTCATCAAAATTGAAAGACCATGAAAGGAGCTTTGGTGAGCTGGGAGTTTGCTTCTTCTCACAGACAACTAGTGATAAGACAAGAGGGAATGGACTCAAGTTGTGCCAGGTTAGGTTCAGGTTGGAAATTAGGAGAAATTTATTCTCAGAAAGAGTGGTTAGACATTGGAATGGGTTACCCAGAGAGGTGGCAGTGTCATTGTCTCTACGAGTGTTAAAGTAAAGCTTGAACGTGGTGTTCAGGGACGTGGTTTAATGGGTAATACTAGTGCTAGAGGGATGGTTGGACTAAATGATTTTATAGGTCTTTTCTAACCTTAACAATTCCATGATTATATGATTCTATGATTGGGGCAGCAGTGACTTTGCATTTATGGACACTGACATTTTAAGTGGTCAGTAGTATCTGCTGAACATTCATAAGCCCATGGGGACTGACAGGATTCATCCCAGAGTACTGAAGGAGTTAGTAGGTCATAGAGCTGGACCCCTCTCAACAATAAATTAAATGTCATGACAAAGTGAGGAGGCCCTTGCTTGCTTGAAGCTAGTCAATGTTATACCAACCTACAAGGAGGGTGCAAGAGACAGACCACCCAGGAAAGTACAGACCTGATTGTCTGAGCTCAGTTCCTGGAAAAATTACAGAGAAGATTATCCTGGGTGATATTGAAAGCCAGGTAAAGAACAAAGATATTATCAGGCATAATTAATATGGGTTCATCAAGGTAAATTCCTGCCTCAATAATTTAATCTCCTTCTGTGTTAAGGCTACCCATTCAGTGGGTGAAGTGAAGGCAGTGGATGTAATATTTCTGGATTTCACTAAGACCTTTGACACTGTCCCTGCCAATATCCTTCTGGACAAATTGTCCAACTGTGAGATAAACAGGATCACGTTATGCTGGGTGACTAACTAGATGAATGGCAAAGCTCAGAGTTGTAGTGAATGCAGCTACGTTTCAGCAACAGCCATTCACTAGCAATTTATATCACTAGCCATTCACTAGTGTTCCTCAGGGCTCAGTTCTTGGGCTGGTTCTGTTTGCTCTTTTTTTCAATGGTCTGGATGCGGGAGGTAAATGCATACTTAGCAATCGATGATGATGCTAATCTGGGACGTGGCTGTTGACTCTCTGGGGGGATGAGAGACCTTGAAGATGTATCTACATATATGGGAGAACTGGATAATCATAAATGGCATGAAATTCAACAAAGGTAAATACTGGGATGGAGTAATGCCACACACAGCTACAGACTTTGAGTTGATTTGGCTAGAGAGCAGCTCTGCAGAAAGGGATCTGGGGGTACTTCTTGATGGTGGACTCAGCATGAGTCACCTGGCAGCCAAGTCACCTGGCAGAAAAGAAGGCAAATGGCATTTTAGGTGGCATTAAACGCCAGCCTGTAAAAAGAGGTGATTCTCCCACTGTGTTTAATATTGATATAGCCTCACCTCAAATATTGTGTGCAGTTCTGGGCTGCACAATATAAAAAAGATATTAAAATACTTAAAAACATCCAGAGGTGGATAACAAAACAGGTTAAAAGAATGGAGGAGAAGCTGAATTATCTAGTCTGCAGAAAAGAAGGGAAAGAGGTGACCTGATTACTCTCTATAACTTCCTGAGGAGGCAAAATGGAGATGAAGGTGCTGATCTCTTCCTGGTAGCTAATGATAGAATACATGGAAAAGGCAAAAAGCAAAGTCAGAGAATTTTAAGAGTGGATATTAGGAAAAATTTCTTTATTGTGAGGGTTACCAAACATTGGAACAGTTTTCCTAGTGAGGTGGTTGATGTCCCATGCTTCTCAGTGTTCCAGAGGCATTTGGATAATGACCTTAGTAAAGTAATGACAGTAAGTAAATGACAATAAGTAAACTTAGTATATAAACTTAAGTTTTGATTAGCTATAATGTGGTCATGCAGTTGAAAATGGTATCTTTGTAGGTGCGTTCCACCTGAACTGTTCTGTTCTGTTCTGTTCTATTTTATTCTATTCCGTTCCGTTCCGTTCCATTCCATTCCAACGTATCCTAATTTATGTATTAAAAGGTATAATAAATTTAACTATTATTCACTGTTAAAAGTAAATTCAGTGTTAATAGTATGGCTCAACTGACTAACATATATGCCTTAGTCACACTGCATGCACCACAAAGTTAATTAACAATGACTTCGTTGTAGGTTGCTCACAGTATGAGGATTCAGTCCACATTAGGTTAAAAGTACTCTCTTTTAAATATAATTTTCCTTTCAAAGACTTCTAACTAAGAAATCTAATTTCTTCTAAGAAATCTAACCTCAGACCTCCCCGTGGTCTACATATTGTAAGACTGTATATTCTAGTTCATTTTGGTGCATTTGCTCACTTGTGTTTCAGAAGATCCATCAATCTTGGCCATGTGGTTGTGATATAAAGATTATAAGTAAAAACAAATCAACCTGTAAATAAGGAAAGAACTTTTTCAGGGTGAAAAAGAAGTTTTTGCTTATTTTATTCTGTGAAGGTACAATCATCATGTGCCATAAGCAAATTCTCCTTGTCCAAATTTTTGATGTCTCCTTGTGTCCCTCTTATCCATGTAGTGGCAGCTGAAATTTTAAACACTGATTATCTGATAGCCCTTTCTCTGTTCCTAAAACATGACATGTATTTTGCACTGCTATAGGACATCAAAAGTAAATATGTAACTTCCAAGTGGACTGATGATTAAAGAAATGTATATAAAATCTAATTATAGCATACTAGATCAGTAGACCTAGACAATAGTGTTGCACTGTAATGTGTGGAAGAAAAAAGATTACCTTAAGACTTAAAACTTAAGCTGTATCGATATCTTTGATATCAACATCACTTTGTCTTATCCAGTGGGACACACTTAAATACATCATGTTTACAAATGAGTAATATATTCTTCATATTTCTCCTTACGTGGTTTTATTGTCAATGCTTTGTGCATAGGTCTAGCTGTCTTGTGACAGCTCTAGTAGTAATATGTCTGAGTAAAATTTTATCTGACATTTAAATGTGTGATGTAAAAGTGTAAATGTGCAATACTAACTGTAGTATTGCATTTATCCATTGGCCCATTAACTAAAGCTTGTAAAATGACAGGGAAGAAGCAGGGAAGACAAACAGTATGGTAGAGAAGGTAGCAGAAAAGGAAGAATAACAGAATATTATTCCGTATTGTCTTTAATTAGATGTCCCTCACTTCAGATATTTAATTATTTAGAAAAAATGATCTCTTCTTTTCTCCCTGGTATATTTACTCCATTCTCCGTATACATAAAAACTATGTATAAATTTATAAAATAGCATATGTATGTATATACACACACATATACATATATATGTTTTCATAGCATGTAATGTATACATATATATATAAAAATACAGACATGTACACACATAGATGCATGTATGTTTTAATAACATGTATGTATATATATGTATATACACCAAAAATATATATATACATTCTCCCCATGCTCACATACATTGTTTTCATCCTCTTATTTTTTATACTTTAGACATTTACTATTTCTTTATTCATTTTGTTGCGTACTATGTACTTTTTTTTTTTTTTTAATATATACATAATGTTCTATATCACAATTTCCTCAGTAAATAAAAGAGTTTTGGGTTTTTCTTTTCTTGCTTGAAGTTAACTTGTTTAACTACTAAATAATATTATTAATAATAATAATAATTAATAATTATTATTATTATTATTATTATTAATAATAATAATAATAATAATAATAATAATAATAATAATGTCTTCAGACAACTTTGATAGTACTGTTGTACCAAAACTAGTCACATAGTGAAGAACGATAAATGATAAATGTAACCTCATTTTTTGTTTTGTTATTTTTTGTAATCTAACTTTAATTTCAGGTAACACTTTTGCTCCATCTTTTTTTTTCAGGTACAGGCTGCTTTGTCTTTCTTCTGGGTATGAGACTGAATGCCCAAGTAAGAGAACATATGGAATATGTCTTGTATATATTGTTGCATAACATCAAGATATAGTTTATTGATTTATTTTTCCCCAGTTTTCCACTATGTACCTGTGCATTTTCTATTCAATCCATAGGCTTTTCCTTTTCATATGCTTTTTACCTTTCCTCACTGCTCAGGGAACTAGTTAGTGAGGTGTGCTGGGAAATTGCTTTTAAAGATATTGGGATCCATCAGTGTTGGTCGTTTTTTAAGTACCACCTCCTAATAGCGCAGGAACAGGCAATACCAAAATGTCAGATGTCAAGCAGGAGGGGCAGAAGGCTGACCTGGCTGCAGTGATCTTTTTCAAGAGCTTAGGTGGAAAAAGAAAGTGTATGGTTGCTGGATGCAAGGTCGGGTGACATGACAGAACTGTAGGGATGCTTCTTGCTTTTGTAGGGAGACTATTTACCTGGCCACAGCTCAATTAGAGCTGAAAATGACCAGCAGTGTGGGGGACAATAAAAAAGGATTTTTTGAGTATGTTAATGGAAGACCAGAGGAAACATTGCTTTGATACTTGATGAGGATGGTGACCTAACAAACGGACATAAGCAAAGGAGAGAATTTTAATGCATTTGTTTTCTTCAACACCAGTGAAGGGTTTTGGGACCCCAGCTGCCCTGGACCATGACTGTGGGAACAATAAACTACCAGTCAACCCTGAACTTGTGTGGGATTTGCTACTCCACTTGGATGCATATATATCCATGGGGCCTGATGTAATTTATCCCAGTGTACTCAGAGAACTGGATGACATTATCACAGGACCTCTCTCAATTATTTTTCAATGGTCTTGGGAATCTGGAGAGTCCCCAGCTGACTGAAAGCTGGCAAACGTAGTCCCAATTTTCAAGAAGGGCAAGAAAGAAGATACTGTCAATTACAAGCCTGTCAGTGTCACTTCAATGACTGGTAAAATTATGGAGAAGATTATTCTGGGAGTTATTGAGGGAAAACACAAGCACTGGTAACAGACAACATGGGTTCACTAGGGGAAGGTTATGTCTAACAGCAATGAGGTAAGTAAAGTGAGCAATTAGATGATGTGTCAGGCCCAAAGGGTTCTTGTAAATGGGGTTACATCAGGCTGGCAAGCTGTCACTAGTGGGGTTCCACCCAGGCTTCACTTTAGAAACAGTTCTCTTTGATATTTTCATAAATCCATAAAATGGATTTTTCACACTTGAAGGTGTTTTGAGCAAGTTCATGGATGATATCAAATAGGGCAGAACTGTTGACTCCATTGACAGTAGTAAGGCCTTGCAGAGAGATCTTGACCAAGTACAGAGCTGTGCAATCACCAACAATATTAAATTTAATATGAACAATTTCCAGATTCTGTCAATATGAAGTTTAATATGAACAATTTCCAGATTCTGTACCTAGGAAGGGGCAACACTGGCTATACAAAAATAATAATAATAATTAAAAAAAAAAAAAAAAGGCAACAGGATGATGGAGATCAGCCTCACAGAAAGGGATCTGGGGGTTTTGATTGGCAACAAGCTGAATATCTAAACATAATCCAGCAGTGTGCCTTAGCAGTCAGCCAACCATATCCTACGGTACAACAAGCACAGAATTGCTAGCCAGCCAAGCAAAGTGATTGTCCTGCTCTACTCCATGCTGGTGTGGCCTCACCTCAAGTACTGTTTACTGTTTTGGGTTCCATGGTGTAAGAAAGATATAAAACTGTTAGTGAGTGTCGAAAGGAGGGCTACAAAGATGATGAAGGGTCTGGAGGGCACAACATATGGGGAGTGGCTGAAGTTACCCGGTTTGTTCAACCTGGAGAAGATAAGACTGAGGGGAGGCCTAATGGAGGCCTACTGCTTCCTCACAAATGGAGTGGAGGGGCAGGGTCTGATCTCTTCTCTCTCGTGAACAGCAATAGGACCTAGGTTGTTAGGTTGTTAGACACAGGAATAGGCTCCCCAGGGAAGTGGTCACAGCAACAATCCTGCCAAAGTTCAAGAAGAGTTTGGACAAAGTTCTCAGACACATGGTCCGATTTTCTGTGTGGTCCTCTGGGGACCCAGCATTTGGCCTCCCTGATCCTCGTTGGTCCCTTCTAACTTGGGATATTCTGTTATTCTTTGATATGGTGATCTACCTGTAACTCCAATTCATACACAATCTTGTTCCTTCTAAACTATCTTTGAGATGTAGAGTACTCCAGCCCAAACTGACATTAAGATGACCACATTTCCTTCTTCTCAGGACTCTGATGTCAGCTCTGAGGCCAAATAAATCCTCAGTCATAACCATGAATGGATAACCATTCTTTTTTATGATTCTGCAATTATGAATATGTGAGTCATACTTTTTTTCTCAAATTCACTTCCCTTGTTCTTCATATATTAATGGGTTTTAATTGATTTTTTTTTTGTTTGTTTGATGTTTTAAATTATTTTTGCATTGTAGAGTACACAGATTTTCATTTTGTATATTAAGCGCTTTATCTTAGTTGCTTAATTAATGTCTTTCCAGATGATACATCTAGATTCCAGTTCAGATTTAGATTTAGAGAATAAGTTATTCTACTCATTATATGTCCATCTAATAAAAAAGGTACCTAGTCATGCCTGGATCTTAAACTTGTGCCTGGTCACAACTGTTCTTTACATGTAGAATCCTTATAAAGAAGCAGTAAGAAATAAAGTGGGTGTTTTTTGTGTTTTAATACCTTTTTCTTTTTTCTTTTTTTTTTTCTTTTTCCATTTCTCAGTTACAGGAGGAATGAATGCATTTCACCTTTAAGAAGTAATGTCTCCAATGAATACCGCCTGGCAATACTCTGAATAGAATCTAAAGGTCAAGTGTTGTCTTTCCTTTGGTTATTAGTTCTTTTTTCTACAATGAGGAGTGGGGGGTAGGGTGGAGGTTGTGGGGGAGAAGAAAAGTAGATTTCTACATAACTTTACTAACCAGTCTCTCTGCACCCTTAGATCAAGAAGCAGATTTAATTAATTTCATGTATATTTCATGTATCAGGCTTATGTGGCAAGGTTGTGGTAGCAAGAAGGCTGCAGGGGTGGCCTCTGTGGGTACAGAAGTTGACATATGTTAGATAACAGCCAGTTACAGATGACTCAGAAATGAACCTGACACTGGCTAAAGCTGAGTCAATGAGTGATGTTGGCTGAACTTCTCTAAAGACATATTTCACAGAATCACAGAATCACAGAATTGTCTAGGTTAGAAGAGACCTCAAGATCATCGAGTCCAACCTCTGACCTAACATTAACAAGTCCTCCACTAAACCATATCGCTAAGCTCCACATCTAAATGTCTTTTAAAGACCTGCAGGGATGGATAGTGACTCCACCACTTCCCTGGGCAGCCCATTCCAATGCATCACAACCCTCTCAGTAAAGAAGTTCTTCTTAATATCCAACCTAAAACACCCCTGCTGCAACTTTAGCCCATTCCCCCTCATCCTGTCACCAGGCATGTGAGAGAATAGACCAACCCCCACCTCACTACAGCCTCCTTTAATGTACTTATAGAGGGTGATAAGGTCACTCCTGAGCCTCCTCTTCTCCAGGCTGAACAAACCCAGCTCCCTCAGCCGCTCCACATAAAACTTGTTCTCCAGACCCCTCACCAGCTTCATCGCCCTTCTCTGGACTCTTTTGAACACCTCGATGTCCTTCTTGTAGCGAGGGGCCCAAAACTGAACACAGTACTCGAGGTGCGACCTCACCAGAGCTGAGTACAGGGGGACGATCACTTCCCTAGCCCTGCTGGCCACACTGCTTCTTATGCAAGCCAGGATGCTGTTGGCCTTCTTGGCCACCTGAGCACACTGCTGGCTCATATTCAGCTGACTATCCACCAGTACACCCAGGTCCTTCTCCACCAGACAGCTTTCCAACCACTCATCTCCCAGCCTGAAGCTCTGCTTGGGGTGGTTGCACCCCAGGTGCAGGACCTGGCACTTGGCCTTGTTGAACTTCATACAGTTGACCTCAGCCCATTGTTCCAGCCTATCCAGATCCTCCTGCAGAGCCTTCCTACCCTCGAGAAGATCGACACTGATTTAGTGTGAAAACAACACACTTTGATATTTTGTTGGCTTCTTTTTCAAATTCTCTTTTGATTTCCAAAAACTTTCTCAACCTTCCATAGGATCCCTCTATCTGAGGCTGGAAAACAGGCCAGATTAAACTAAAATAGGGGAGATATAGATAAGATGTTAGGAGGAAATTTTTTACTCAGAGGGTGATAAGACATTGGAACAGGTTTTCCAGAGAAGTTGTGGAAGCACCATTTCTGGAGGTGTTCAAGATGAGGTTGGATGAGGCCCTAGACAACTTGATCTAGTAGGTGGCATCCCTACCCATGGCAGAGGAGTTGGAACGAGATGATCTTTAAGGTCCCTTCCAACCTAAGCCATTCTATGATTAGTCACAGACATTAATATCAATATATTTCCACAAGCCAGCCGCTGAGACAGAAACACTTACAGGTCATCACTAGTGTCAGAAGACATACCAATTTTCTCCGTGATCTTGGAGATCAGTATTACAAAAAAAAAAAAAAAAAACAAACAAAAAAAAACAACAACAACAAAAAAAACACAAACCTACCAATTAAATGATTCTAAATAAAGCAGCAGGTTGCACATTGTCATCTTAAAGTTAACATCTTGTTAACTTTAGAGGTGTGTTAAACTTGTGATAAACTGAAAATAAACTGAAAAGAGAAACATAGTAGAAAGTTACTCATTAAAACTCCATCAAGAACTCATACTTGAAAAAGTGCAAGGTAATTTTTCTCATATCTATTAAGCTGCTTGAAGGGATCATTAAGAGTATTTCTCCCAAAGAGCAAGATCAATTAGAGGTTGTCTGGTATAAGATTTAAACTCATTAGAGAACAAGTGCTTTCTTCCTTTGCAAATGCTTGCAGAGTGATTTAATCTCTGTATACTATACAACAGTGATTACAACAAATGTAGAAGACCTAAATACTGAAAATTACCAGAAGATATATCAAGATTATTATTTATAGTATTTTGTTTTTCTTGTCATCAGAGTTTGATATATCATTTTATTTATTTATTTATTTATTATTAATATTTTGTCTATTTTATAAATACAAAATATTTGTACATCAACCTAACTGACAGATGAAATCAAAAGTTTCTAAATTTCAAAAAAGTACTGGGGAGACCTAGGAATTTTATACAGAAATATATTCTGAATGAAAAATGCTGCTCAATATAATTAAAAGTTTCTGGATGAAAAAGTACGACTTTCAATGCACAGTACAAATGCTGCCTGTTTCTACTTGCAAAGTTTAACTTTACATGTTTCACCTAGTTTGCTGTTTCCATTCTTCCTCCATCCTATGACGAAAGAGGTAAGGGGAAGGGCAGTATTTTTATGTTTGACAAAAGCATGAAAGTATTTTTTTTTTTTTTGGAACTAGAATTTGGAAATAGAAGCCACCATTTTTTTTTGGTATATTTTCCCAGATAGGGAATATACCTTTTTCTCAGTCTGGCTCGGGCAGAAAACAGTGAAATCTTCATATCAAATAATTAAAACTTGAAAAAAAAATATATTAGAAACAGTACTTATTATGAAGTATTTTAGGAAATATTACCATGCACAATAGTGACAGTTTTCTTGATATAAAGTATTTATTTTATATATATTTTATTTATATATATTTTTTAAACTTCTGAATTATTTCATTGGATCTCTGCAGACTTTTGTACCTCACTGTTAGTTCTTTTCAAAAGAGTCATGCTCTATATGTAAAAAGAAGAAAAGAATATGGTCCTTTTCAGAGTCAAAGTTTATTTCTGAAGCAAGGATTATTCCATCAGGTCTTTCAAAATTCCCAGTAGACTTTACTGTCAGTGAAATTTCAAAGACTTTGCTTATACAGAGACCATCAGATAACACTAAGAGTCTTTGAAATGGTGTCTAAGAAATTAGAAAGAGATCTCTACCTGAGAAAGAACTGCTGAGTACTAGAGAACTTCTCACCAAAACATATGCATGTATTCTTGCCTACAACTATGGATCTATGGATATATGCACATACTGGAGCTACAAAAAAAAAAAAAAAAAAAAAAAAAAAAAAAAAAAAAATCAGGCAGATTTTTGGGGAGATTCTCAGTTTAAACTGGGAATTCTCAGACAGACTCTCAAAGACACTAATAGTATCCTAGGATAAAGAATAACATACTCAACTTCTCTGCCTAGATGCATATTAGCAGAGGTGTTTGTTTGTTTTTTATCATGATGAGTAGAATAGAACTGGACAGAACAGAACAAAACAAAACAGAATAGTACAGTTGGAAGGGACCTACAAAGACCATTAAGCCAAACCAACCTCATCGTTGTCTGCCTGACCACCTCTGGAGGTAGTCATGTATCCCGCACTTGTGAATCATGTTTTCTGATGCCTTCCCCTTCTTCGGAAAATGTTCATCACTTTAATTTACATATGAAATCTACCTGGAATAAAAAAGAAAATCAATGAGCATTTGACAGTTGACCAACATTAGCTTTGTATGATTTGTTATCATGACAAAATGCTTTATCTAACTTGTCCTGTCTGGGTTTTTAGAATAAATCCTGTAAGGTCAGACTATTCAGTGAACTTCCAAGTTAATTTAGTTCTGGACACATCCAATATGTGTGACCATGATTAAAGGTTTTTATTTCTGCATTTTCAGTAGGCTGGGATTCATTCTTTTAACAAGTTACTAGTTTTTCTTTACATGAAAAATAGTAATTATTGAGAACTTTGGATTTTATCTGTGACCATTCAGATTGTTTCTCCGCTATGTTAAAAGTCTTCTACACCAGGGGAGTAAATGCAAAATGGAAACAAAGTTATAAGAACTCATTGTATGGAAGTTAGGTTTCTCCTTACAGGCAGGGGAAGACAATAATTCAACAAGATGAAATGGTCTGTGAACAAAACAGTTATTACTTTAAAATGTAATTTCTACCATTATCTTTACATACCTATGTTATTTTTATTTACAAGTGATCATAGAAAAAATGACTCAAGTTGAAAGGGACTTTAAAGATTACCTAGTTCCAACCGCCCTGCTGGGGTCAGGGATTCAACCCACTACATCAGGTTGCCCAGGGTTTTGTCCAACCTCTGAACCAGGCATCCACAAGATTAACTGGTATCTGGAAATTCTCCAGTAACTGCATCATCTTAAAATACTACAATTTTATTTAAACTCCTCCTATTTTCTTATTTCAGAACAGATATCTTCCAAATGAAGCTGAAAGTTTTACTGTTAGAATTTTCAAAACAAGTAAATAAGTAAATTAAATATATCTCTTTTATACATTTTTTTCCCCCCAGTTGTGATAATGTTAGAGTTTTCCTAGATATTTAGTAAACAATAAGGGTATTCTTATAAAAGAGCTCAGAAGTAGTTGAAAACCACCATTCTTTATTCTTTAATTCTTTAGAAAGGCTTCCTGGTTAAATTTCTAGGTTATGCAAATCCCTGAGCAAGGATTTGCCTCATCCTCAAGAGATACAGTAACTCAGGCATGACTTTCAAACACCTTTATTTCTTGCTTTCCTCTTCATTCTCAGGAAGAAGCAGCTGTGGTCCATCTCACTAATGAGTTGCTCTCCTTCAACTGAGCATTAACATAGATGTTAAAAAGCTACTCAGACAGTGCAGAGGGATAGCCAAAACTATCCCCTGTAGGGGCTGACAGATATGAGGTTGTTCTCATTTCAAAAATTTTTTATCTTCTATCTGAACTCTCATATTAAAATGATTGCACTTTTTAAGTTCCATGTGACTCAAGTTATATGACCAGAGAGTATTATGAGTACTGTGTATTTTTAATGACATACAAGCTGCAGTGAAAGAGAATTTTTTTTTTTGTATTTGTTTGTTTTTGTTTGTTTGTTTGATGTGTATATAGTACATATTTCCTGTGAACTGCAGCTTTATGGGGAGAAGCGAAAGAGTGAACAGGAGGTGGAAAAATGATTGAATCATTTCTATTAAATTAAATTCAGTTAAACAAGAGCAGGTGCCACATCAAACATGCAGCAAAGCTGATTCAGTTTCTTGCAGTTAATGAGTTTAGTTTTCATGGAGGTTTTGAGAATACCAGACCTGGCCATTCATCTGCTGAGCAGTGCTGGAAATTATTTGTATTTTCTATGCAAAAAGATCCAAAATAAAAATATTTTTTGGATACAATTTGCCAAAGAGCACACATATAAAACAACTTTATTAACACAAAAGAATAGTTGTAGAATAAATTATGGACACAGACTGAAAAAAAAGACACAGATGGATTTTTTCTTCTCCATTTGAAACATGATAAAACAAAGGATATGAGCTGTGCAAAAGTATCTAGCCTTATACATCATTTTGCAAGTCAGCTGAGAGCTATGTGTTCAGGCAGTTTTGAATTGGAAAATATATGAGCTGCAGCATGCTGTTTATGTCACCAGCAAGCCTGAGTGAACAAGTCCCTCTAGGCTTCTACGTTACATATCAGAAGGTGTCATCACTAGCAGATTTTTTCTTCAAATTGAAAATGAGAAAGAAAAAAAATAAAAAATCAGTGAGGAAAAGGGGAAAAGAAAGGCAAGAGATGTAGTGTGTACTTCATTGTTCTTCAAATACCAGTTTAGCACCCAAAGGCACTAATAAGAAAAAGTTCCTGTTATGCCTGTTTTGTGCAAATACAAAATTTAGAAAGCTGGAAAACATGTTTTTTTTTTTTTATAGAGAAAGCTTCCATAAGGGAAACCTCTTTAGGAGTATTTGTACCTTCTCTCATTCTTTCACTCTCTATGTTTTTCTGTTCTTAATCCTTTCTTTGTTAAACACTTTTATTTGAAACATCTAATAAATAGCTTTCCTTTCATCTCATCTGGACCAGACTTTTTTTTTTTTTTTTTTGATTTTTTTTTTTTTTTAAGATAAAAATAAGACATCTAAATTTCTGCTAACCAAACTCTCTTTAAGAATTCTTTGAGTGACCTTTCCACTGAGGTCACTAAGAATATGTTGAGTGACCTTTCCACTAAGACAACAATTATATAAAAAACATAATTTCATACATCAGGACACCAAAAGATAGAAACAATAAAGGAAGTTTCCATTTTGCACTGACTTACATGACTGAGCAGCTATATTCTGGGAAATAGGTGTTTTGTTTGGTTTTGTTTTCTTGAGAGTTTCTTAAATTTTAGTCTAATGAAATCAATATTGCCTGTCATTCACAATTCCTTGTTTTCATTAATTAAAAGATGAAAATTTTGAAGACATTTGTAAGCAAATCAGTTATCTAGGTTCTCTTTATAATCAATAAAGAGAAATGGACTTTTCATGAGCTCTGTTTTACATTGAGGTTTTCTAGTTTGTGGTCTAGATTTCATTTATTATCAATAAAGAGAAACAGGCACTCTAGCACTGCAATTCATTTAATCCTGACATAGATATCTGACAAAGATAAATGACCTCAGAGTGAGTTGCTCTATACTTGGAGTTGTATTACTTTTTACTGACTGTAAAGATGCAATGTTTTCAGATATAGGCATCAAAATCATAGATTTTGAAATCTAGGAGAGATTTTAATTTTGTAAGCCATAGCAAAACCTCCTGACAATATATGGATTATAGTTTCTCTTAATTAATAGAAAGCATTTTCTTCTTGGAGTTCATGTTCAGTAAAAAGAACAATGAAAACACTCCTTGATGTTTTTCAGTATAAGGAGCCTTTAAAGAGTATTAAAATCCTGAATATGTCCATTACCATGTCTCAATGTACAAGACTCATTTCTCTTCTGAAGACCCTTTCTCTTGAGCACTATTTCACCATGTTTTTTTCTATGAAATTGTATTCAGATTTTGTGACTGATTGATTTCTACTAAAGAGAGAAGAAACAAACAAACCTGCTGAAAAAAAAAATGCTGATTGTATACAACTTGTTTAATTTCCTAGAGATATCATAGAACACATCTTCATAAGGGTAGAACTAACCTGTTGCATGATGGTCTAAAGAGATATCTCTAGTATGGAATATTATATCATATGATAGTTTCTTTCCTTCCTTCCTTCCTTCCTTCCTTCCTTCCTTCCTTCCTTCCTTCCTTCCTTCCTTCCTTGTTTCCTCCATCATAGTAAAACCTCTGCAGTCACAATTATAGTGAAACTAATACATAATTCTGAAACTAATTGCATTTCAGTGATTAAAATTGAACTTGAAACTATTCTTTTTTTCCATGTTTCATGTTTTATTTTAGAATTCGGTATTGGGTTGTATAGTTTGTGTTCCAATTTCTTCAAGACTGTAACCATTTTTAAAAGATATTTTTTTTTTCTTCTCAGCAACACCTTCAGTGTCTTTCCCAAGTCACAGATAGTGAGATTAAATCTCACTATTATATTTCAACATTTTTTTTCTCACCAGTGTGTAAACCACTTACTCCTTGACAAAAAACTCCTTGAGTCAGAAATAGCCAGACTTTATCTACTGTCTAAGGTTTTCTGCTTTGCCCCTCAGCATTTTTTAGAAATCTTCTTGTAGATTTAAAATCTTCTCTTTTGATATTCAGTGTCTCTTTCCCATACCCTTAAGTTGTATCAATCCATTGAGGTCTTACATTTTCAAAGGAAGATGATTACAGCACTGTCAAAAAATTACATCTATTGAACGTTACTTCTGAAAACACCCAAAACGTTTCCTGCTCATAATTTGCACCATCTCCACTTCCTTTTTCCCTCTCCGATGTATTTTTGTTCAGTTCCTCTATTTTGTTTCTTCACCAGAGCTCTGTACCAAATTTGCCACTCAGGTAAAATGTTAGCTCTGATAGAGCCATTCCGTTTTATGCTTTGAGAGCATCTGACGAGATAGTTCAACTGTTTGTGTCAGTGGTCCCTGTGCTTGTTCTGTCCAAATGAGTCTGATTAACAAAGATCTACTATTTCAAATGTTTAGGTTAATCTCTTTTTCTTTAGCAGGTATGGGTTATATGTAAGAAATGTAGACAGGCAGATCAGAGGACAAAATTTATACCAGCAGGATAGTGAACAGATTCTGTGGAAGAAACAGTATAGTAATTGCTTCACATTTGGATGTTTGGTTGTGGTCTCACATTAAAAACAAAACAAAACAAAGAAACAAACAAAATACCACCACCACCACCAACAACAAACGCAATCATCATCATCCAGTGTTAAAGAGACATATTTTTCTCTCTTTGCTGGCATTACTGTATGACAGCTGGGGTTTCCACTATTTACCCTTTAGAAATACTTCATTTCATTATAATGGTGTTGTCTTTGTTTGTTTGTTTGTTTGTTTGTATGTTTTTTTCCTATGGTTTTTCAGACAGACTTTCTTCTTTCAGCACAGTATTAAAAACTGGATCACACCCTCCATTCACCTGCCTGAATGTTGGAAAGCATAAGAATGGTGCTGTTCTGCATGTCCAGGAAAATGAAAGTGATCCCAACACGTGGCAGATAGGGCCAGATCATCCACTAGGTAGGTCCAAGGACTTTCCAGGATGCCTGGCGCACAGATAGACAGTGGCATGCCTGCCTGCAGCACTGTTTGGGCTAGGACACCAGGCAAGGACGCAAGTAGATCCCAAGACCCAGGGAAAGGTTCTCATATAGTTCTGTCTCAAAACTTCTCTGTTTTCACAGAAGTCTCATCCAAAATTAACCTGGTTTCATCTTATCAAAGCTGACCTTAAGCTTAGATGCTTGTACTTTTGATGTATAAAAGATGTTGTAGGTTTTGTTTGCTTAAACAAGACCCTAACACATATAATTTCAAAATATTCCTGTACAATTCTTAGGAGCTGCCTGTATCCTGAATCCCTCACCTCTGCTTTCTCTGGTGTATTTGTATTACTTAAATGTATAGACTATGGCATGAGGATAACTTTCATTTTTTCTGTACCTCACAGATATTCTTGAGGACTTAAAACATTGATAAGAAATCAAAATGGAAATACATGACAATGATATATACCAGGAGCATATTATTATTGAACATTGTATCTACAAGATATTTTATGAAAACGAATAAAATATCTTAACACAATAGTTTTTTGTTTGTTTGTTTTTGTTTGTTTGTTTGTTTTTCATAAAGATCTATCTATTTTTCCAGAAAATTCACATTTAGGATCATAGAATCATAGAGTATCCTGGATTGGAAGGGACCTACAAGGATTATCAAGTCCAATTCTTGGTTTCACTCAGGACCACCCAAAAACTGAACCGTATCTCTGACAGCATTGTCTCAATTTCTTGAACTCTGGCAGTCTTGGTACCATGACCACTTCCTTAGGGAACCTCTTCAAGTGCCCGGCAACTCTCTTGGTGAAGAACCTTTTCCTGACATTCAGCCTGAACTTCCCCTGATGTAGCTTCATGTCATTTGCTTGGGTTTTAACTTTTCTTAAATTAAATAAATATTTTAATAAAAATAGAATGCAATGATCCTTATGTATCGTTCTTTGACAGTCATTACCTGTATCAAATACTAAAATATCTGGCATAGCAATGAAGGTAGGTTAAACAAGTTTTAACTTAGGGCCACTTTGATAAGTAACATGAAGGTGCAATTTGTGGATGAGAAAGAGATAGTATCAGTAGACATCTATATTTAGTTTTAACAACTCCCATTTCATAAATGTTTAATTTTTGCACAGAACATATTAAGCCTAGACAAATTTAATAAACTGAAACTTTGTAATTGAAGAGGTATGGGTGATTACTTTTTAGGTATATACACTCAAGAGAGTATTCACCTGAACATATGTTTATATAAGGTACAAATGAGAGAAGGCATGTGTAGGACACAAATACCAAACTCCTCCTGATTAGATGACTTACACTCAAAATAAAGCTGAAACATTGGAAAATGTTTCATCTTTTTCTGGGCATGAAAGTTTAAAGCAAAAACTGTCAGTGGAGAGTGCTATCTTAATGAATCGCCTTTGATCCAATAAGATGGTGGCTTATAAAAGCTTAACACACAAAGTTATTAACACAAGATTTCAGTACAAATTCTTAACTATACTTAAGTGGTGTTTACTGAGAATTCACACAATTTTTCACCGCATTTTATGCACTGACATTAGTATAGATATACTGTTCAGAGCTTTGGTGCTATACAAATTGAAAAATTTCCAACTCATATATGCTACTTTTCTTTCAGGCTTCTCCTTCACATCAGGAGCAACGAATAGGTCTATACCAGCTACAAACACTTTTAGCCTAAGAGACAACTTCCGTGCTTACATGCATGTGTATATATGTATATATGTATATGTGTATATATATGAGTTTACATGCATTCATCATATAGAAATTATTATATATATTTTTTTCATTATTTAAACATAGTGGTCTATAGAAGAATCAGCTAAAGGTGTAATTATTTATTGGTTGCTCTTTTTGTTTTTTATTTTTTCCAGATCTATCTTGTTATAATTGCTTTAGATTCGATCTAAACAGACCATGCACCATAAACTTCTTCTATATCACTGTAGAAAAAAATAAAAGTAGAAGAATACTCCTGAAATAATATATTTCCTGTCCATTTGG
This sequence comes from Anas acuta, assembly GCF_963932015.1. NCBI lineage: Eukaryota > Metazoa > Chordata > Aves > Anseriformes > Anatidae > Anas > Anas acuta. The sequence continues at coordinate 28,253,845 of NC_089017.1, forward strand.
TGTTTAGCTCAGTTTGGATTGATTGTTTACAAGGATTAATTTTAACTTTTTTTTTTTTTTTTTTTTTTTTTTGCCTGGAAAATACATACATATATATATATATATATATATATTATAGTACACACTTTACTCTGAAATATACCTACAGCCCCGAAAGTTAACTGCTGAGAGAGGTTTCTGACTGTAAGCTACCTTCCTCTAGAGATTCTTGGGGTATGTCAAAGTTAGGCAATACACACATTACAGTCATCTAGTGATGTGTTAGCTCAGCAAGAGTATTTCCTTCCAATTGTTCCCTGTTTTATTTCCTTAGCTGTTAATCATCTTATACAAAGAAAATTGTTCTCTAAGAATATTTAGATAAGTAATGGAAATTACCTTTTAATTTCCAACAAGTGTAAATTGTGGCAAAGTGCTAACCTTTTCTGAGAGAGAGACACAGACGGACAGAGACAGACGGAGACAGAGACAGAGACAGAGACAGAGAAACACAGAGAGATGAGGAGAGAAGGAGACAGAGAGAGATATGATTATTTTCATAAGGTTTGCTTCTGTTTACTTCAGTCACTGAAACTTATCAACATACAAGACTAAAGTAGGTTTCTCAATATATGAATTTTGGTGTCTCACCCAAACCTCCACAGAACTAAGAGGCTGTTCAATTGTTGCTTGAAGTGTTGCAGAAAAGTGAGAAGACTGTGGGCAATGTGCATGTGCAAATTCATGTTAGAGGAGAGAAACTAACCATAACTCCTGCATTAATAAGCTTAGAAGAAATACTTGACACGCTCACTCCTGCCAGCATGGTTCTGGGAGCTGTCAGGATAACTCAGGATAGCCAGAAAGAACTTCAGACTGCTGACAGGATGGAATAACTCACAGCATCAGCTGAGGTTTGGGTGTCATTTAGGATTTGATATAGGCTTCTGACTTCTGCAGAGTCAGATAGTAAATCTCAACCACCCACGAAGGAGTATCTGGAAGTAAGGTTCATCTGAATTAGCTTCATTTCAATGTAATTTGTTATTGTTGCAGAAGAAAGCTGTAGGAATACAGAGCCTTCAAAGCAGCAAGTCATAATTCTAGAGCAGAAACTTAATTAAGCTGTGGTAAATAGTCTCAGATGAGGTCCTTTTCTATGTTGAATTCAAAGAACCTCAAAGCACGGCAAAGTTTTTATCAATTACTTGAATATAATCTACTTGAAACAGATTTTTTTGTCTCTTTTTTTTTTTTTTTCCTTAATGGAAAAAATCAGAAGTCAGGCCATTACACTCCTATACAGTCAAATGAAATCTAAATGTAATTTTGTTGCAGCATACATAATCATAATTCTAAAACATTATACTATCCCAATATACTATCTTCAAATGTCATTTTGAGCTAGGAACCACAAAACACTTTGCATTTAAATTAAATATTATTGCAGAGGGACACAACGTATGTTTAATATTTATGCTTTAACATGACAAGATTGTTAGGTTATCAAAAAAAAAAAAAAAAAAGTTGCTTCAGCACATATAGAGGCACACAGAAGAACAGGTCAGGGAACTCATACAATACTATGATTCTCATGAAGGACCCCAATGGGGATGGGGTATATTAATATGGGAGGTCGATCGATCGATCGATCGATCGATCTATCTATCTATTGTATATATCCCGTGTATATATCACAGAATCACAGAATTGTAGGGGTTGGAAGGGATCTTGAAAGATCACCGGGTCCAACCTCCCTGCCAAAAAAGGTTCCTCAGAGCAGGATGCCCAGGTAGGCATCCAAACAGGTCTTGAATATCTCCAGAGAAGGAGACTCCACAACCTCCCTGGGCAGCCTGTTCCAATATGCTCATCCATCACCCTCACCATGAAGAAGTTCTTTCGCATGTCAGTGCAGAACTTCCTGTGTTCTAACTTTGCAGCCATTGCCCCTTGTCCTATCCCCACAAACCACTGAGAAGAGGTTGGCTACATCCTTCTGTCCCCCACCCCTCAGAATATTTATATACACTGAGGAGAAACCCCTCTCAGTCTTCTCTTCTCCAGGCTGAACAGACCCAGGTCTTTCAGCCTTTTCCTCTTAAGGAAGATGCTTCAGACCCTGTATCATCATTTGTGGTATCATTTGTGGCCCTCCGCTGGACTCTTTCCAGGAGATCCCTGTCTTTCTTGTACCAGGGATCCCAGAACTGGACACAGTTACTCCAGGTGAGGCCTGACCACAGCAGAGTAGAGGGGGAGGATCACCTCCCCTTGACCTGATGGCCACGCTCCTTTTTAATGCACGCCAGGATCCCATTAGCCCTCTTGGCCACAAGGGCACAGTGCTGGCTCATGGTCAACCTGTTATCCACCAGAACCCTCAGGTTCTTTTCGTCAGAGCTCCTCTCCAGCAGGTCGTCCCCCAGCCTGTACTGATACTTTGGGTTGTTCCTTCCCAGGTGCAGGACTCTACACTTGCTCTTATTAAATCTCATTTGGTTTCTTCCTGCCCAACTCTCCAGCCTGTCCAGGTCTTGCTGAATGGCAGCACAGCCTTCTGGTGTGTCAGCCACTCCTCCCAGCTTTGTCATCAGCGTACTTGCTGAGGACACACATTATTCCTTCATCAAGGTCGTCGATGAAAATGTTGAACAAGACTGGACCCAACACCGACCCCTGGGGAACACCACTAGTCACAGGGCCCCCAGCCAGTCTCTGCACTGCCGATCACCACCCTCTGAGCTCGGCCAGTCAGCCAATTCTCAACCCACCTTGCAATCCAATCATCTATCCTACACTTTCTCAGCTTTGCTAGTCGAATGTCATGGGAGACGGTATCAAAAGCCTTGCTAAAGTCAAGGTAGATGACATCCACTGCTCTCCCCCCCATCTACCCAGCTGGTGGTGCCATCATAGAAGGCAACAAGGTTGGTCGAGCATGACTTGCCCTTGGTGAACCCATGCTGACTACTCCTTATAACCTTCTTCTCTTCCAGTTGCTTGGAGATGGCATCCAGAACAATCTGTTCCAATACCTTTCCAGGGACAGAGGTGAGACTGACTGGCCTGTAGTTTCCCTGATCCTCCTTCCTGCCCTTATTGAAGATGAGAGTGACATTGGCTATCCTCCAGCCACCAAGTACTTCACCCGTTCTTCAGGAAATACATATATATATATGTATATGGGGTATATAGGGGTATATTTATATGGGGCTTGGATAGGATATCCTAGCCAGAAGCTCCAGCTTCTCCCCACACCCTCCCAGGGGTGTACCATGAGCCAGAGCTCACTCAGCAGTATAAGTCAGGGAGACTCATAGGTCTCTACACAGACCATGGAAAAACAGATTAAGTGCAATCCCACACAGACCACGTGTGTGTAACATGTCATGAGATACAAGAGGCTTATCGTAGCACAAGGCTTATCGTAGTATGTAAGAGAAAGAAGCAAAGACACAAAAGGTGGGGATCAGGATGTGTGGTTGTTTCATGCAGATGACTAGCTAAACATTATCACACTCTCCACTTACTCCTCCTTCTCAAAGCAACAGGGGGGAAAATAAGACAGGAAAAGGTAAGGACAGTTTAATTAAAGGAAAATAAAATAAATAATAATAATAATAATAATAGTAATAGTAATAGTAATAGTAACAACACTAGTAATAATAATAACAACAACAACAACAATAATAATAATAATAATAATGCTGCATGGCAACAAGGAGATAAAACAATTATTTTATCTGTCCCAATAGCAAATGAGGTTTGGTCACATATTGGGAAGCAGAGCCTCAATATGTCTAGTGGTTGCTTTGGGAAGACAAATATTTTTGTAACAAGAGTCCTTGCTTCTCCTAACACACCCACAGATTTTTATTGGTGTGTGGCAGCATATGGTCTGGAGTATCGCATTGGTTGTTTTAGGTCAGCTTGCCTAGATTATGTCCGCTCCTCCACTTCTTGCCCACTCCCAGCCCACTGGCTTTTGTGTGGAGGATGGGGATGGATAGGCAGTCTTTGTGCTGTGACAGCACTGTTCAGTGATAGGGAAAACATAGGTTTGATATCAATACTCTTTTAGCTTTGGATGCAAAGCTCACTATATGGGCTGCTTTGGAGAAAGCTAACTCCATCCCAACCAGTTTCAGCACAGTATGGTCTGAGGACAAACAGATGTTGAAAAATAGAACGGAAAGGGGATAAAAGGTGCTGAAGAGGTGTAAGCAGTGGCAGGTCTGTGCACTCGTGGGACCATGCCCTGAATCTAATTATCAAGGCCCATTCTGTCTTCTCAGCGATGTCCTTTTCTGTTTTTTGTGAATGAGAGAGACTCTCTCCTGAGCATGTGTGTGTGCGGTATTTTCCATGGGGTGCGACTGTGTATCAGGTCTGTGTGTCCATGGTGCCAGCAACAAATGAGGAACAAATGAGGGTGCATGTGTTGGTGTGTAGTGCACCAGAGAAGGTAAAGGCTGACCAGGTGGAGAGCAGTGTGAGTGGCACTGAAGTGGTCCCTACTGTCACAAGTGGCAGTCTCAGTGCCTAAACTGGGAAAGCCCAACTCACAATTGGGGTCATTTACATGCTACAACTGGTTATTGAATGTATATATGTAAATATGTATGTATATCTATATATATATATATCACAGAATCACAGAAATTCACAGTTAGATAGGTCTTTATTCAAAAATTAGGTATATATATATTTTTATTTTTTTTTTTTTTAACAAATGCTGTTCCGGGGGGAAACAAAGTGAATTGATGCAGGAGACTCCAGGAGGTGTTTGGATTAGTTTCTGTTCCGGTACTACAGATGTTTAATAAAGTTATAAATTCTGTTAGGAGCAGCAAATGTATAAAGAAACAGCCTGCAATTTTTATATGTAAAGTGTAAATATATTACACAGATGTATGTTTTATATGTATAAACATGTACGTATATAGGTGTATAATTTTATTTAGAGGTATCTGTGGATACAATCATATGAGAAAAGAGTTGACACAAAAGATTCTTTTAAGACAAATCCTGCTGAAATATCAGAAGTTCCATACATTATACCCTATACTGTGTTACTCAGTGCTTGTGTAACAAATAAAAAATTGTGCCCTTGTGCATCTATTGTCAAAATCTACTGAGTCCACTACCCTTACAATAATCATCCAAGAAGATATGGACTATTGCTTTAAGGTACTGAATACCATATTTGGCTGTCAACGTATTAGACTGTGGTACAGTTGTACAAATCTATAATTCCCTTAATGTTCATATCATACATGGTCTTCCATGAGGAGAACAATTAAAGAAATCCAGAAAAAAAATTGAAGCATTTCCTGTAATACCCAAAGCTTTACTATCTGGATATACAATTATTTACCTCATCTGAGGTTATGTTTATGCCTCCTTGAGGTTACCATTATGCCTCCATGCTGATTACATACATTCCCCTTAGGTTGACAGGAGCAGCTTCCACAACTAATTACCTTTAAAGCCAGTTTCAAAATGCATGCAGGTGAGACCTAACATACTAGTGTAGACTAAATCTGCAGTATGTTTATCCAAAGTTCTGCACAGGGCTGGTAATGAGAAGACGTAAGGGGAAAAATAAATAAACAAACAAACAATAAATAAATAAATAAATAAATAGAAAGGTGCCCCAATGGTATTGTTATAGAACGTCCCTCTTTTTGTATAGGACAGAAAATGCACGATGTTCCAAATACATTTGCTATGGTCTCAGTCCCGAGGAACTCAGATTCTGAAAACAGTAGACATACAAGGAGGCAAACAGCAGTCATTTCTGTGCAGATTAAAATACTTTATCACAAGGAGAACAACAGAATTCCACACTCTGGGGAAGTATAATCTTTTGTAATACAAAAACCCTTATTACATTTCTGAGCTAGAAAACAACTATTATTTTCTTTACCAACCTAGTCTATTAGAAACTGTTTTCATTTTTCCTTGGACTTGCCCTTTTTGGTATATGACAAGCAAATATACTTTTTTCTGTTACAGCATTTACCGAAACAAATGCTTACTGACCAATACTGATCAATAAAATTCAACATTAAAAGCCAATTCTACACCTCTATGAGAATTGTATATAACTCTTAGAAAATGAAATCTAATGAATTTTACCACAAGAAACAGAATTTAAATCCTAAATACTTAACACTTCGTTCCACTTTTAATTTTTTATTTTCTTTTCCTTTTTTTTTTTTTCATATATGTAAATAGGATCTAGAAATGTGTGACTTAATATGTTATTGTAACAGCCAAAAATGCACAGGAAGCAAAGAACTGGACTATAAAATTTACTCATGTAAATCATTGCTTACTTGAAAGGAGGGGGTTTATAATGGAACTACTGGCATCACTAAGTGCTTATCACCATGAGCTAACATTCTACAATCTGGCCTTTTAAAGAAAATGGGCATCTCTGAGTTTCAGGTGGCACATTTATGCAAGACTGTACTGCAGCACCTGCAATGTATGATATGAAAAGACATATGCTTATCTTATGGCACCATTTATTTAGAATAACACACAACATGTCTGATACTAAAAAGAACAAAATAACAAATTTGTTTTCAGAACAACCAACTATTTAAAATACAAGATTTACCCTGATTTTTTTTTTTAATTTAATTTTTTGCTTTCTTTTCACTTGTCGATATTCTGTGGGTGTTATTTGTTGTTATTGTTTTTGTTGTTTGTCTTTTGTTTGTTTGCTTGCTTGTTTGACTGATTTTTTTCCCTTGATTTTTTTTCAGTGTGAATGGTGTGGGATAGATAACATGCTCTTCAAGTTCTTTAGAATTCTTCTTTAGAATAATTCAAAGCAATGCTTTATTAAAATCAAATAAAAGAAAAATATTTAGGTTAAAATAAGATTATCTGAAAATTTTCGGCGCACAATTAACCAAATATAAAACCAAT